>NC_068982.1:60697611-60698633 GCF_001194135.2 Octopus bimaculoides | reverse complement strand
TATTACTTGATATGCTGAAATCCCATAAACTCATCCAAGAAAATTCTAGGTGCTCAAACCACTGCACTCCACAAGCTATTAAAAAAAGTATTACTTACAAAAAAAAAGGGGGAGGGGGGGGGAATTGGTACAATATATTAAATCACTGAAGTCAAAATAAATACTTATCTGCTCTTAATTGATTTAATGAAATTCTCAACCATATAATTGTTGTGGAGAAACTACATTAGAATAGACCAGTTCATAAGTGATGAGACAAAGTAGCAAATTTTGTACTAAGTTGGTAGAATTTAATATGATTATTGGTGTTGTAATTTGAAGTTTATAAAAAATACAAATGTAACAAAAATGGAAATTTAGAAAAAATAGCAAAAATACATTGGTTGTTAAATTTCAAATAAGTATTGTTAAAAAATACACATGAACACATACATATGTACATACAGATAATATATATTACATATGTATATTTTAAATAAGTACCATATCACAGGTTAACATACATACATATGAACATACATACAAATTATCTCTGCCTCTATCTTCCTGTCTACCTCTCTCTCTCACTCTCTCTCTCTCTGTATATATATACACACACACACACACACACACAAATATATAATCATATATAATATTGAAAAGCAAATGAAAACTTGCTATAGGGTGAGTGGACAGCAGAAGAAATCTTCAAAGGAAGAACTCTGTCAAGCAAGTGTTTCGTTTCAGCTCATTGGTTCCTGACACTAGAAGGGAGCCAGGCCTACCTAAGTGTCCTAGTGTTGGTATTAAAATGTCACCTTTAGTGGACTTGGAGCCTTTAGGTGAAGCTTATTTCCTTGAACCGTTGTGTATGTGTATGTTACACAGAGTACGCATATGCAAACATATAATAAAAATGTCACAAACGTTCATATACATACATATATATATATGTTTTCACACACATATATATATGTTGTGTATATATACATAATTTATTATATATAAATATATATATATATATATATATATATATATATATA
>NC_068982.1:60696436-60697601 GCF_001194135.2 Octopus bimaculoides | reverse complement strand
TATATATATATATATATATATATATATATATATATATATAGTGTATAATAATACATATAATATATATATATTGAGTTTTATTAGAAATGGATATTTTGAATATTAATCACACATGCACACTCAGACACAGTAGCGGATTGTACTTAGCACTATTTCTTCTAAAAGTGAGTACTGAAAACAGTTCATTTTAGAGTAGAATTGCTATGTTCAATGCATCACTGTGGCACATGTGCATGTGTGTGTGTGCTAGATAATATTTCCCCATGACCAACATGAAGATTTGTATGACAATGTTACACATTTACAGCCTCATGAATGACTAAAACTAGGAAATACAACCACAACAGCACATATGCACACATACACACACTGTTTCCACCCAGCAAATCTATTGACAAGGGTTATGTTGGTCTGGGGCTATAGTAGAAAACTCTTGTCTAAAGTGTCACACATTGAGAATGAACCTCAAAAAGTTGGATTTAGAAGTCATGCGTCAGTATAAAAAATAAAGCATATATGGTACTCAATTGAAAGATATTGAATGACCCTTCAAATTAATATTTAACGTTTTGTATGAAGCACACCAAAGCAAACAATGTCTGTATGCATTTAAGTTCATATATAGATACATACACATGCTTAGCCACTCAGAAAAAAATTCTGAAAGTATAAATACTGAATGTGAGTATGTGTGTGTGTGTGTGTGTGTGTGTGTGTGTGTGTGTGTGTGTGTGTGTATACACATAAATATACAAATATATATAATTACATAGTATGTGTGTAAATTATAAGAAAGTAAGTTACATCCTTCAGCTTTTGTAGTTAAATATGTAAAAAAATGATTTTGTTTAATTTGGTGGTGGGGAAATTGGAAAAACTGGTAACAATCAAATTGGTTGTTAAAAGTAACATCATTGCTTTTTAATAATAGTTTTTAATACATAGTGATCAAGATAAAGGGGAATAATAATAATAATAATAATAATAATAATAATAATAATAATAATAATAATAATAATAACAACAACAACAATAACAGGCTAGTGATGGGGTAAATTACAAAAAAGAATGGTTTAGTAAATATTAACAACTCCTTAAGAAATCCAAGTATTTGTTTTCTTAGGATGAAATTTCAAAATGTAAATACAAAAATGTTTATATACAT
>NC_068982.1:60688591-60696283 GCF_001194135.2 Octopus bimaculoides | reverse complement strand
TATATATATATATATATATATGTATGTATGTAAAAGTAAAAATTGTTTGAAGTTATTTTTTCTAAAGAAATATTGTTACAAGAATTAATGATTAAAACAATATACTAGCTACAAAAAAAAAAAAAAATCCAAAATAAAAAACACTATTTCAATTCATGAAATTCCCATAAAAATAGAAAAAAAAACCCCACACATACATTCATGTAGATGTGCATACATGCACATATACACTGCATAGCTGCTTTTACAAAGTAGGTAAGGTTGGCTAATAGAAAAAAAAAAGTTTATTTGTGCATATATTGTTGGATTGAATATTATTCCTGTTTATTGTTTTACCTAAAGCCAGGCCGCTAAACAGCGATGGTGAAGGGCAAGTAGTGATATCTACATTTCAGGTTTGCTGAAGGGTAAAATACTATGAAATAAAATGCTATATCAAAAGTAGCATTTGAACATACGTGTATGTATACCCCACCACACATATACATATATTATGTACATACTCATACGTATATACACATATAATGTATACATATAAATATACAATCAACACATGCACACACATGTTTATATCTTGATAAAGGTGCTGAATGCTCTAGATCTTATATAAAGGTAATCTCTCTTTAAAAAAAAAAAAAGAAACCAACTTATTTTAATCCCAAACAACCTATCAATTCTAGATAAACTTGATATAAAGTTTTACATTTTAATGTATTATATATGCAAACTTTTGGACTAGTTTGGATGAACTTACGTTTTCGCCTATGGTACTCAGTTGATCCTGAAATAAAGAAATATTGAATGTAGAAACGATAAAATATCAACAGTATAAAATGCAATTCTTATACAAATTTTTAGTCCTGTCAAATTTACATAGAGAAAAGTAAGTGGTAATTTATATGTTGAAGTAGGTAGATTATAAGTATTTTAAACATTATTAATTATAGCTTTCATGCCAAATCATAACCATGTACATTAAGTTTATCTAGAAAATGGCACAATCATGGAATTTTGTTTGTTTTTATTCATATTTTGTATAAAATTTAGACACAAACTGGAGCATAAGGATGCGTATATGTTTGTGAGTATGTGTTTGTGTGTGTATATGAGCAAAAATGAAATAAAACTTAGCATATTTTATTTTATATTAATGATAGAATCTATAATTTTCAAATAAAAGAGTAAAAAAAGATATTAAAAATAGGGTAATATTTCTTTCAAGTTATTTTTCTTAATACCTTGCAATTATGAATAGAATGAATATCAGTCATAGTTTTATATTGACTAAGTTATTGATTTTATAAAACAAGAAAACTCTATTAAAAACAAAACAAAAAACTCCTAGAAATATTAAAATTAAAAAGGAGGAATATAACAAAAAATGAAAAAATAGAATTAATTTGTAAAACCTCAATAGAAAGAAATGCTAACAAATATTGTATCTGGTTTAGAGTTCCAAATAAATGCTGAAGAAAACAAAGAGCCAAGAATGACCTCATCAAAGTTCAGTGTCAACACTAAATGGAGTGGAGATTATGCAAAAGAGGGCTGAGACACTTTCACACTAAAGAAAATCACCCCAAGTTGTTTCTTGATATTTAGCAAGAGACAAAAGAGTAAAAATAGAAAAAGGTAATAAAAAAGATGAAATTTAATTGATTGAGGAATGTAAATATTTACTGAAATGTGCAGTAAAAATATTCTCAATCTGAGTTTTGTATAAAATTCTAAAGAGTAATAAGAGTACAGTCTTAATTTCATGTATGAAGGGAATTGTTTCTGCTGCTCTTCACCCACATACATTCCGCTCCCTCCATTATCCATTATTTGCTACATCAACTCCTCACCCCTATCCAATCTCTACAGTTGTCACCTACTCTTTCCTACCTTGCCAATTTATTATCTTTCAACACTTGTTCTTCATTCATTATATTCACTCCTTCACCCATTCCCCATGTCTTACTCTTGCAACCTCTACATACCCATTTCCACTATTTTTATATTTTCCAAACAGCTCCTCTCTTCTAAAATTGTGGAGTCATGTAACTCCTCTATTTCAAGAAACCTGTTTTGTTTTGGCCCCTTCTCTCATACTTTAGCCCATACCATTTTCTGGCATAAACCTGCCTAGGCTTGCAAGTTGCATGGCACTCTCACTAGTGCTGGTAGTATAGAAAAAGCAGCCATTGCACATGGTAAAGTGGCTGACATTTTGAAAGGCATCCAGTCACAGAATCCATGCCAAAGTAGACACTGGAGCATAATGCAGTCCTTGGATCCATCAGATCCTGCCAAGCCATCCAACACATGCCAGCATGGAAAATGGATGTTAACTGATGAGGATGATGATGTTGATACAAACTAGGTGTACCTGTGGAAATTCAATGGTTTTTCATAACTATGAAATATATAATTCCTTAACTTCTTTTGAAATTGCATTTTTTTAATGAAGTATTTGATCATTGAGGTGGTCAGATACAGTTTCAAAAGCGAACTTTTTTGAAAACTATACTCTTTATTATACTTGTCATCACTTCTGCTTTGAGAGTTGTTATTCATTATTTTCATCTACACCAAAAAGTGGATGTGATCTAGAAAGAGATAAATGCAAATTGTCCACAACAAAAAAATGGTTCCCTTCCCTTTGCCATTCTAGTGTTACTATGTTATCAAAATTATTGGGGAATGTATTGGAAGAACATTGTACATAATAAATGTTTTGAATAACCTTAATAAATGAAACAGAAGTCATCTATGTAAAATATTATTCTGCTATGATACAACTGATTATGTTGGTATAAATGAATGTTAATATGCTATACTACATCCTTATTTTCATAACTAAGAAAATTTCCAAATACATGAAGCAACACAGCTACCTCATCAAGCTGTAGATTTCATATATATATATATATATACATGCATACACACACACATATATACATGCATACACACACAAACATATATAGATATATGAATGTATATACATATATATACATATATTGAGTCCACAATGCAGTAAGGTAGCTACTTTCATTTACAATCAGTTGCACATATGTATGTATTATTCATAAGACAAGTGACTGATAAATGCATGAATGTTCTAGCTTCCATTCATTCACCTTAACTCTACAACTCTTAGGCTTTAGGAATTACACATAAGAACTTATCATTTTGCCTGAAACAATCATACGAGAATGTACACCTTTTCCTTTTTTGTTTAGGTTCAATATTTAAAAAAAGATCACATTTTGAAGAAGTACATTAAACTATAATCACTGAAAACAATTAGTAGATTTAAAGAAAAACAAAATATTAATTCAATAAAAAGTACAAATTTTCATTATTAGTTCTAAATCATTTTTTAAACAATGACAAATTTTATAGAATTTTCAAATTAGAAACTAATAATTTTGATATTTTATGGGAATATGATAAAATTTACACAAGGCATGATTTAAATTCATTTATTCTCCAAAAGCAAATCGTGACAAGTAATTATTTAATAATTTCATTCAAAGTTATAAGGTTATTGTTTTAAATTCAGGTAGCTTTTTCTATTACTGTACTAAATGAATAATAAAAGTGGTATCGAATGATAGAATTAATTGAAAACAAGTTCCACTCTTTAAATATATCCACTATGCTTTTTGTTCCTTTGTATATAAAGATTATAATTTAAAGTTATAGAATATACATATTAAGACAGTATTTCAAATAAACAGGTATTTTAATTCTCAAAAAAATATTTTTTCTCAATATATTAGTCATTGCAGAGAGGATCTCTAAGTAGCATCTTAGATAACACTCTCTTAGGATTTTAGTTTAATTCAAGACAGGTTGATAGCATTGTTACATTTGGTAATCTGGTGGTGCTTCTTGATACTGCTGATGGAAATCCATTGCACATTAACAAACTAGTTTAAAACTACTAAGTTTATTAATTAATTTAAGGATCAATCAACTGACCTATTAAGGAGGCTGCATGATTTAAAAGTACTCCAAGTTTTATGTAAGTTTTCTATAAAATTAAAATGTTTAGAAACACTGTTAGGAAAATTTGATACTAAAATTATCATTGTTGTCATAATCATTTTGATGGTGCACAAATACTTCAGGCAGATATTTCATTGATTAATACTTTCTGTTTCAAGCTAGAAATCATTCTGGCCTATTATCAGCCTATCAGATTTGTGGGTTACGTGGGTTTTAAATTTTGGCATGGTACCTCCTCCAGATGTTTCATTTTGCTTAGGCAATCGCATGTGTGTGTGTATATATATATATATAATTTTATTAAAAATAACAGAATAAAAGAAGTATTTATGTTAGGGGGTGAGCTTGTGTAGTTAATAAATGTGAGAAACTTTCTTTGCTTTGAGAAAGATTTAGTTAAAAATCAAGTAATTGCTTTCGTACTTATAATGTGCTGAAATAAATTAATAAATATACCAAATAAAAAGGGAAATCAATTAGGAATGTGTTGACAGAAGTGCAAAAAAAAAGAGGAAAAAGTAGAAAAGAAATTGTAAATATTGTTTACTAAGTTATCTACAAGAAATTCTGAAATTGTTAGAATAGCTTGGAAGCAGGTGAATTATTATGTAATTTAATTTGAGTTTAAGATAATGCCCAAAAATTAAGTAGAGCACACCATGAATTGGAGAAGAAATGAATGAACAATTCAAGATCTCAAAATCTGATTTGAATGATGTCTGTTACAAGCATAAATTCGACATAAGTAACTGTCTTTGATAAACATTAAATCAGGTAATTTTCTTTTGTTTCAAAGATGCTAAAAACAAAAAACAAATCAGAAACAACTGATTTTTAAATAATGACACAGAAGTTAGAATAGGCATTCAAAACCAAGACTGATATATTATTGATATGTATTCTATTGTGAATTAAGGAGTTGGGGTTGGGAAAGGACAACTTCTTTTCTGATTAATTCATCTAGTCCACTTTGTTGCAGTGTTTCATGCCAATACGTTGTTGATAACTTCTCTTGGGTTTGTGTTAAGATAAATACAGCTGGTTCACCCCATTGTATAGATTAATGATGGGAGGCTATCCAGCAATAAAAAACTATGCCAAAAACCTCATGAAATACATACAACATAACTAAAACTACCACCAACAGCATTGTTTTTAACTGATACATACTTTGTTGGAGCTGCAAATGATAGAGATAAGTCATGTATTACAGACCTTATACAACTTATGTCAGCACTGAAAATAGAAGTGAAGTTAATGATGTTTATAATAGCTGAAGAGAGTGAAAATGTATGATGAAAGGCAAAGAAAGTATGGTAAGATTTGATATCAGTATAAGAACATAAGTTTAACACTATAACATTGTTACTATAGCATAGCTTGTGCCTAAAAAGTTTCATTTCATTTATGTTTAGTATCTTTTAAAATCTAAAATGGATTTGAGAAGTTATTAAATTTATCCTGTGTTTTTCTACTTACTGTTTATATAAATTACCGATCTCATACAATGTTATCTACTTTGTATTACAGCATGGAGATATTGATTTTTTGGTGAAACATATTTTTCATAAAGTGAAGGAGAATAGTTGATTGACTCAACTTCAATGCAATAATTATATTTATTTTATTGACTTTTTGGGTACAAAGCCAGTGAGGTTAAGGTGGCTGGACTGCCGACCACATCGTCGCATGTTTAAATTTCCCTACATCTACTATATTGTCTACCCACCCCTCACCACACTCAGTTTATCACTAGGAAGAAGCTCTGCTCCTGTACAGATGAGTGGTGGGAAATGCAGGCAAAGGCATCTAGCTGTAACAGTTAATGTAACAAAAGCCTTTCCACAATGCTAGCATGAAGAGATAAACTTAAAACAGGGTAATATAAATAAGAGATAAAATACACAGTTGACCCTGGTGAGATTTAAACTCAGAAATGTGATATAGATATCTATATACGTAAAGTGCATATATATATGTGTGTTTGTGTGTGTGTGTATACACACACACACACACACATCTTAGGCTTTCTGTCATCTACAATAATACTACGATTGCTTTTACCTGAAAATTCGGAATATCTTATAAATATTTCTTTAGTAGAAAGAAAAAGCCAAGTAGCATGTATGTTATGGATTAAGAAAGCTGTTAACAAATAGAGAAATATATTTAGAGGAAGACACTAATATTAACAAGAAGAGAGATTTGTTGAGAACACTTGTGTTATGAATTACATGACAAATACAAACTTTATATTATTGTTATTCATGTTTGCAATGAAATTCTTTTGACTATAATGGTAATTATTGCCTTCGGCAGTTCTTTACTAATGCAAGGAATGTAATATAGCCATATTGTTTTATTTTTCAACAGAAGCTTTCTGTTTTTCTATGAGCTATGACGCATGAATTTATCAAAGGTTTTATGATATAATTATTGTATTTTGACTTTGATAGTTCAGAACAACTGCTTTCACTCTTCTCTTTGGTCAGGAAAATACTGCACCTATTTCCGCAATGTAGAGATTTACTATGCATAATATACTTATATTTCAGGATGAATGAGTTTTAATATGACCCCAAAAAGACCCCAACTAGCTACAGCAATGATCTGAAGAAGTAAACATACTCATGAAGAAGCCGGCAATTCTGGATGGTCCTGACTAATATATATCAAGAAGAATGAAATCAAACTTGTCAATAGCTCTTAAAAATAAAAGCAAGTTTGTAATATGCAGTCAGCATTATATTGTGATACTAACATAGGTGTACAATGCCATTTCATTTACATGCCTGCTTCTCAAGCAGTCTACTTAAGAGCTATTTGTGGCTTGGTTGTCTACTGCTAAAAGACGTGGATGACCATGTGCTGCCCTGAACAACAAATAGATCTAAAGGAATGTACATACTCCTGCTACTGATGCATGCAGAGCAGTTCACTATTCAATATAACAGAGGATCAATATGTGTTCACAATTGTGGGCTGTATTCAAAGTGAGAATACCATTCCTAAGTTAGCTTGAAGTTGAACAAAAGAGGACAACAATGAAGAAGACAAAGTTGTAAAAATGATAAAGAACAAGCTAGCTTAGACTGGTTCCTATGATTTCAGTAGTTTTCGTCTGCATACATTTTTGACTTCAACTATATTAGCTCCATATTTCACTTTACACAAGTAATTGAAAGTCCTCTATTTAAATTTAAACAACTTAACCATTTCAGTGAACAAAGGCACTCTGAGTAACTAAGCCAGATATTATATTGTAATGTAAGCAAATGGTGCTTTGATCAAAGTCATGGTAAAGAAAATATTTGATTTTGTACATAATCCCAATACTCTTCAATCAATAATATACCCAGTACTATCAATAAAACATCAACATTCATAAAATAACCTACCACTCAACCATAGCCACAGTTTAGTTACATGTTATCCAAACCCAGAGATGTAATGTTTAACAAATTCATTTAATAAATATCCTTAGCTTTAACTGAACTGCAAAAGGTGGGTGGGTGGTAAAAAAAAAAAAAAATGGAGAAAATGAAAGACTGTTCAGATTAATACTTTTTTTTATATATTGATCATGTTAATGTTGTTTCCCATAAAAAAAGAAAAAGAATTAGGAAAAAGCTAATCTACTTTTACAATATTCTAGTTAATTTCCATTAACTATATATATATATATATATATATATA
>NC_068982.1:60659990-60688341 GCF_001194135.2 Octopus bimaculoides | reverse complement strand
TATATATATATATATATATATATATATATATATATATATATATATGTAGGTATACACACACACACACACACATGTATGTGTATATATATAAAAATATACATAATATATCTGTATATTTATATAGTATATATATATTGCATATATTATATAATATCTATTATTCATGATGTGTATATAATATATATAACAAAGTGCATGTGTGTGTGTGCATGTGTATATATGTACACACACATATACATTAACATACACAATTTAATTCCATTCACTGTTCATATCGATGAGTTGAGTTCTCTTAGCTATCCTGGTTTTATACATAGCAACAGTGACGTCTTATGAAATTACCCCTGCTACCTCTCTCCTTTGTATATACTTGATGAAAGTGGTAATGTTCTGGCCACATACATATGTATATATGTGCACTATGAATGGTAGCAGTCTACTGTTTCATGGGTCATGAGCTCAAAATCTTACTATCGACATTTTGCTGTAGCTCTAGGCAAGACATGGTAAATTCTATATGCCTTAGTTTTCTTCACTAGCGAATTAGATTAATGTGGTGAATTGACAGAATCACTGGAGCATTGAAAAAAAAAAAAAAATTCCCTGTGATGTCTGTTCCAGCTCTTTGCACTCTGAGTTCAAATCCTACCAAGTCAACTTTGTCTTTTATTCACTTTGGGTTGATATACAAAGTACTAGTCGAGTACTGGAGTTGATAATCTTGTTTCTCTCTCTTTCTACCTCTGGTAGAAATCAGCAATAATCAGACCTGAAGAGGAGAGAGATGAGTTTTGTCAGAATTGACTTCTCATGACATGAGCAGAGAGCTCAAAACAGGGGGCCCAACGTGGGGAGCCCAACACAGAGAGCTCAAAGCAAAGCAATTTGAGCTATATCAGGATAATTTGCTTGTACTTAAATAAAGTGTTTGATTCCATACTACTTAGATTTATGAATTCATATAGCATTGAATACTAACTAGTAAGTGTTCTGTTCTATCTCCCTGTGAGCAATGCACTCTATATTTGTGAAGTACACCTAACCACGTGGGTTTTAGTTAATTGATCTCTTATGATAAGGTATATATTCAAATTAAAGAAAAATTTACTTATTTAACTATAAAATAAGAGCTAAGTAGCAACCTTAGTAAGCCTGTTGGGATTCATGGAAGTATGTACATTTGTCTTAGAACGATTCTATTAAATTGATACTGTGGTTTTAGTAAAAGAACATTGTATGTTTGTACCTAAACATTAACCGTTAAATGACAAGATGCATGCATCTTTTAAACTTAATACAACAGCACAAATTTGTAAAATTCCGTCTATATATCCTTTTATTCTAAAAAGCTCTTTACCAACTTCAGTATTTTGTTACACTAGAGTAATTCAACAATAGCTTAGTTTATTTTTGAAATACAAAAACTATTTAAAATCTTACTAAATAAATTTTTACACTTTAAATTATTGTTTTCATTTCTTTTTATGAATGAATGAGCCTTTTCAGGAGCTCTTATATATATTATCTACCAGTTGTATGTTGTACAATCTACGAGAAAATGCAGCTTTATAGGTAAAGATGCTTTGATTTGGAATAGCTAACTGAAAAGTTAATTCATGTAAAGAAACATAAATCAGTATTTAGAGAACTTCTTCACTTTTGATATAATATAAAATTATTAAAAAAAGTAGTCCCACATGTGGATTTTTAGTTTATGAAGAAAATAAATAACATGTTTACAAAAGTATTGATAATAACATACCAGAATTTTTTTTTTTTTCTTATATATAAAATGTGTTTAAAGAAATACAAGTGTAAAAAGTTTTAAATTTCTAGTAAATAAAATATTCACAGCTGTTGTCTATACAGTGGCAACAGAAGGTTAGAAAAATTCTGCTGAAAATGTAATAAAGTAGTTACAAGTACTTTGTTGAACTCATATTTCAGATTAAAAAAACTAGTTTCAATAAAACTTTGGTACATGAAGGGTTAATGGCAGGAAGCTAAATTGATAGGTCAGGGAAGAATGAATCAAAACTAAACATTAAGAAATACAATAACTTACAATGAAAAAGACTCCACCCACTTCAATGAATCATAAAAGTAGAACAAAATAAATCAGATCAGATGTAAAAAAAGAAAACATACTACATAAAATCTAAAGATAACAATAGTAAAATTTCACAAAATTTTCAGGGTGAAGAAAGAACAAGGAAAATGATTTTCTTGAATATATAGTCTTTCTTCTTTTCCAGAGTTAGAAAACAAACATAAATGTTTCACATGTTTCTTTTGCTGTAGATTCTAAAGATTAGAAATACCTAAATAGAAATTATTTTCATTGTACTTAAGAATTACAACTATTATCTTAATTTTTAAAACAATCTTCACTTGAGATTAGAAATGATGACATAGTTACTGAAGCATTTCCGCTGTTTGTGAACTTTGATAAAATACATATTTAGTTTATGCAACAAAATGCTTGAGAGGAAACAAAAATAATTGAAGTAACCTACAACAACAACACCAATAATAATAATAATGATGATGATGATGATGATGATGATGATGATGATGATGATGATGATGATGATGATAATAATAATAATAATGTGTAAATGAATATAAGTAATATTTTTATTTAGTCATAAAAAATTTTAATAGGGATGATAAATTTTATGAAATGCATCTTATTTTTTTTTAACATATTGGTGAACTTATTCAATTTCAAAGTGAAATTTCAATTTGAAAAATAATATAAATATTTTTACTCTGTGCATAAAATTACTTTCAAGAAAAAGTAGCCCATCTTCAATTATTATAGCAATAAAAGTTGGTTAATCTATGGTTTAAATCCAAGAAGGATGAGAAAAGAATGAAAAAAATAAATATTTGTAGTATTTGACAAAAATAACGCAGTCTTAGAATGAAAATTGCTCACAGTATACAATGTATTGCATAACAAGTATTTTCTTATTAATCATGAGCAATACACTTGGTGTTGTTGGATGTAGTGTCAATGACAGTAATAAAGATAATATGCAAACTTCTTAAAGCTTTTTAATATTGAAATGAATTCAAGAACTTTTTTTTTGTTCTGTTATGTTTGCTGTTGATCCATTGTAATATGTAAATAACACAGACTTCATAAATTCAGCAGTTATCTAGTGAGAGCTGATCCCAGTTCTCCTTGACTATTCCAAATTGCCTGAAGCATTTTACAACCACATTTACAAAGGTAGAAAATGTGTTGAAGTAATTGACCAGCTTACAATGGCCAATAATACTTATGATTTTGCAGACAGATGTAGATGACACAAGTAAGGATAAGGAAGCTTTAACCAATTTCCATCAGAACTTCGTTGTTTGGTGAAGAAGCTAACATAGTACCATCCATCATCTGTGTATAAATTGCACTATATAAATTTGATGCCTTTGATGTGACTGAACATATTTCTTTCTTCTTAGGGGTGCTAATGACATAGACTATTTATAACAAGGAAGAGTTGAAAATTATAGCTATAACTTATAAGAGGTGTCAAATTTAGCCCAGCATCAAAATCTTTCTAGGAAGATTGAATTGGCAACGATATAAGAAATACAATTCTGAAAATATATGAAAATCAAAATGTTGCTTTAAGAGAGGAAGATAATGAGTTGGGGGAAGGCATTATTTATTTATACTACTAAAAAGAATTCATTAATGAAACAAAAATTTCATCTAATCAGAAATTTATTGTATAACCTATGACAACAATCACAGACTGTCAAGCATAAATAATAATACTAAAACTACCAGTGATTGTATAAGCAGTATTTCTATAAGTGTATGTAAATCTAGATAGCTAATGCTTACATAAATAATTATTACAATTTAAATTTATGGGAAAAGATTCATAGAAAAAAAAAACAAACAGAATTAGTAATAATCAGGTCATTCTGATGAAAAAAATGTTAAGCTAGCAAAATTTTGAAATATAGTGTAATGACATTTAATGAGTCACTGTCATATCATTAAATTAAGAAAACATCTCAACAATAAACTTTTGTTGTTTTAATCCATATATAAATAATGGGTACATGATCATCTATTTCTATAACATTGAGATAATTTACAATGTAATAACATTATGAGCTAAGAAAACATTTTAAAAAAATTTTTGTATGTAAGAATTCCTTTTGACGAAGAACAAGAACATTTTTCTCAGAAAGCTATTCATTTGCTCACAATATATTACTGGCATTTTATTGACTTTAGAAGGTTGAAAACCTCGCTGCAATTTAAAGAAGAAATGTGAGATACCAATATAAATATTGTAAAGCATCTGACCTGGCTCCTTACCATTTGCATTATCTCAACAGAAGTATTATTTGTGTATAATCTCACACACATGCGCTCATGTACACACACATGCTAACCCTAACATGAATCGTTAGCCAGTGTGTTTCAAGTAGACAAAGTTGTTTTAACTAACTACAGTTATGCATATGGCTTGCAGAGACTCTTTTAAACCATGTTATTGCAGTTAATGTTTGATTTAAGTGAAAATACATGCAGTATAAGGACAAACATAAGACAATAAATATACTATAGGAACAGAGACTGCTGTGGAGAAGTTGTTTTAACAGTAGAAGAGATTAAAGAAAGTTGAAGAATGAAGGGAGTTAAAGAGAATATTTGTCAGTCAACAAATGGTATAACTCTTTATGTGCAAAAAATTGCTAATAATGAAAATGCACAAAATTTCAACTGCAAGATACTGCTTTTTTTTACAAAGCTTCCATTATTCAGGGACCAATTGTGTGTGAAGAAGGCTTGGTCTGACTCAGGAAAAAGCAAGTGGTTAAGTATTAATGGATAATTTTTGCTTCACGTTTTGAGAGATACTGCATATGTAAGTTATAGGACATACAGTCTAATCACTATTTAGAAGCTTAAAAATGTCGCCATTTTTATTTAGTCACCATGTGTAGTGACACATCTACATAGAAAATATTTAAAGGGATGATAAATTTCATGAAATGCATCTTATTTTTAACATATTGGTGAACTTATTCAATTTCAAAATGAAATTTCAATTTGAAAAATAATATATTTTTACTCTGTGCATAAAATTACTTCCAAGAAAAGGTAGCCCATCTTCAATTATTACAGCAATAAAGGTTGGTTCATCTATGGTTTAAATCCAACAAGGATGAGAAAGGAATGAAAAAAATAAATATTTGTAGTATTTGAAAAAAATAATGTAGGCTTAGAATGAAAACTGCTCACAGTATATAAGGTATTGCATAACAGATATTTTCTTATTAATCATGAGCAGTACACTTGGTGTTGTTGGATGTAGTGTCAATGACAATAATAAAGATAATATGCAAACTTCTTAAAGCTTTTTAATATTGAAATGAATTGAAGAACTTTTCAACAACACCAAGTGTATTGCTCATGATTAATAAAAAAATATTTGCTATACAATACCTTATATACTGTGAGCAGTTTTCATTCTAAGATTACATTTTTTTTTTCAAATACTACAAATATTTATTTTTTTCATTCCTTTCTCATCCTTGTTGGATTTAAACCATAGATGAACCAACCTTTATTGCTATAATAATTGAAGATGGGCATCGTTCATTAGCAAGATTGCATGTAAGTGATTACAGCTGGTAAAAGTGAACTGTTTGAAGAAACTGAAGCTAATTTAGTAAGTTTATTTACAGGTAGTGAATCAACCAGCTTCTTTCTTTTTGAAGAGTAGTAATTATAGGGGGGAAAAAATTTCAAGGATTTGAAACATAATTATTGCAACTGTTTTAATCAAAAAGAGGGAAATTCATAATTAATTTTGATGACAGTTAATTTCTTTTAATTGATATTACATATATTAAAAATTAGCATAGATTGGAAGTCAAAATAACATGCTTAAAATCATCTCTATTAGCTACATGAAGCTACACATCTGCCTAGTTTAATATAAAAATGAAAAAAACCAGCTGAAGGTATATAATGAAACATGGATTCAATTTTTTGTAAGCATATTGACAATCTTGATGAAATTCCAAAATTAATAAAGATTACAATAATTAATAATTAAATATGTGAATATATCTGTACATACTAGGAAGTATAAAATATAGAATATTTATGCAAACAGTAAGCTATAATATTTCTAAATGTTGTACAATGTATATTTAATATTGCATTCTATGAAAAGGTTTGACAAATGAAGAATGTCAAAGGTAAAAAATTTAACACATATAGATGACAATATTTTTTTTTCTCTTATTTTTACAAAACATTTACAAACATTTTCTCAGAACTGTAACTGATTATAATACAGACTGCACTCTTATATTTTTATCAATATGGAAAAAAATTCCATTCATGATATAATTATTTATCGATTGTTGATACAGATTTCTTTCTTCATTATATTTTTTCTCACATTAAACAATATACCAATCATATTATTGAAAGTTTAATTTAAAAAAAGGGTAAAATTCTGAATAAAAGATATTTTTGCCTCATGAAATATGTTTATCATCAAAATGGTATATCAATATAGAATTGGTCTATGTCTTAATATATAACAATAAAAAACTCAGTTTTATTCACTGATGTGTTTAAATAAGACTTTAAAACATCACATATGTAATACAGTGAACTAGAAAAAGACCTTTGATCAACTAAGATTGTTGAAGAATTTTGTAAACAAAATATCTCTTTGTAGGGGACTAAAATCTAAAAACATGCAAACAGGGTAACTCCAAAAACATCAAGGGATTGAAATTTGGAGATAACATAGATAATGCAGATTGGAGTAAATCTGGTCTTTAATGCCAGATGGTAAAAGTAATAGATATGCTTTAGTCATGTTGGATCTCTTTTGGACAAGCATATTCCACTCAGATGGTATGATTAAGAAGCATTCACTACATATACAGAAACAAAGGAAATGGTTCAATGATATGATTGAGAGGATAACATCTCAGGTGAATATTCAATTTACTAAGTACAAACACAGAAGGTTTCACATTTGCAATACAGTGAAGTGAAAAACCTTGACCAACTGAGATTATCCTACATTGTCCATATAAATCTAATAAAAATTATCTCTCTTGTGATCAGTTTTTAGATTTTAACTCTTTAGCATTGAAACTGGTCATAGCCAGCTCAAATGTTGTAGCTACTTTATGTTCAAACTGGCCAGATCCAGTCTCTAGCAATTACCCTGCAACATTATTTTAAAACAAAACAATCACATTACTGAAATCTCAAAGCCATGAGATAATGTATGATTAATTTTTAAAAATGTGAATTAATAAAAATTATATTAGACAGACCAATGTGAATGATAAATGGTTAAACATCCTCAAGGAGTGGTTTTGTCTACTCATGGCTTGGATAATCTCAGTTGATCAAACTTTTTCAACTAAGCATATCACATATGTGAGACATAGCATGTTTATTATGCAGATCACCTCCCTGAAGTAGTTTTCCTTGACAATATCACTAACTTTCAGATACTTGTTACTAAGGTTTAAGTATTTGGTAACATATTATTGCCACACAGTGTAAACTGATTAGCAGATATTTCACATTTCTACATACCCTTATGAATTATTTCATTTCAAACAGACTAAAGTAATATTGGATAATTTAAATAAAATCCTCAATTAATATAACAATCAATATCAAGAAAAAAAAATTACTGACTTCAATGAAATAAAAAAAATATACATCTGATATTTCATGATATATTCATAAAAACATATGAAGTACACTCTTAAATAATCTCAAGTAATCCATTTTAATAACACAAAACTGAAAAGGAAAACTGTTGAATTTCAAATTATTTTGAGCTATATACATACACACAAACATGTGTGTGTGTATGTGTGTGTGTAAAAAGATATTTCTAGATCATATATATTCTGCGAGCAAAAGCTTTTTACATATATTTAAGAATATTTGTCTAACATGTTGGTTCTGATATGTTATTACATAAAAGACAATTGATTCTAAAAACATTTGAAGGAATAAACCACATGCAGTGAGCAAGTAATTCAAGGGGAAAGGATAAATAAAAAGCTTATGTTTTCTTTCATTTTTGCTTTTTACATGTTTCAGTTCCCTTATGTTTTAAAACCTTCTTTAGAATTGCATAGTAGAAGTAATCTGGGAGGATTACTGGTGAAAAATACATAACCATTTCTTTCAACAATTGATAGAACACTGTCATTCCTCAAAGAGACTTTATGGAAATTGTCAACAAAAAAATATGCCATTTTTTTTTATCAACAAAGCTTTTTTTCCTCGTCATGTTTCCGTTTTTTTTGTTTTCTTTTTTTTTTTTCCTCCCCCTTTTTCTGAGAGATCCACTTATGAAAACTGTTTACTGTCAAATTCACTCGAGCATAAACTTGATAAGTACAACAGACACAAATAAAGGAGGCACAAGGGAATAAAATAGTTTCGCTATTGGGGGGTATTTACTTATGTCATAAGGTTAAGTGAGATAACCATAGCATTAAATGAAATGTAATAAGGAAAAAAACAAATATCATTTTTTTTTTCCCAAAGTCTCTTTTCTTTCAACAATATCTAATAAAAAAATTGCTAAGTAGCCACAGAAGCTTTAGTTGTAAATGAGAATTATCAGAATTTTTTTCTTTTCTTTTAAGATATGATGAGAAAAATACAAGAAATACGACCTGTTGTTTGGAATATTAAAGTTTTGACTTGACAGCTTTGTAATGCCTCTTTTATATTTCCCAATAGTTACATAATCTAATGTGGTTAGTATGCTTTCTGACATGAAATTTTATTTATTTATCACAGTGATTTCAGTTTATTACACTTTCAATTTACTTTAAGTCAACATTTTTACATCACTAGATTAGAAATACTCTAATTATTATTACAAAATTACTTCTGTGTAATTCCCATTTTGAATCCAAATTTTACAATAAACTGTTGTGAAATTTGGATAAATATTACAACCATTATATATACACGAAACAGCAAATTTTTTTGACAAATAGGTAGTTAATTTATGGTAATGCTATTTACAATATAAGCAATTTTTAATAAGTGAATTGAAGTGTACTTGTGAATTGGCAATATATAAAAACAGAAACATAGATTGCTTGTGGTTTAAAAAAAAAATGAGACATTATCAATAAAAGGAAAGTGAAAAAAGAAACATTTATGAAAAGAATAATAAAAAAAAATGAAATGTTTTATAAATCTTAGGCATTTTGTAAAAGGTAGTTGACAGATTAGATAAAACAAATTTCAAAAGGAAAAATTTCTTAAAACAACTTGACGGACAAAAACAAATGGTATTTTCTTAATTTAGCTGTATTTGAAAGAAGCCCCTTAAAATTAAATAGAAAAGATTTTTCTAAACATAAATCATGGAAACTCAGTTCAGGAAAAGACAAAAACAAAAAAGCTATTATTTTCTCTCAATAATTGTATGTTTTATGTTGTTGCTAAGCCTTGTCAAATCTTGATTGAAGTTATAAATAAAAATTAATTTTTACTTTTGGAACTATAACATTTTCATAAAAGATAGAGACATTTTGCTTTTATTTTATTCAATGACACTTTTTAATGGAAGGTGTTTCAGTCTTAAGGTTTTAGATGGTAAAGTATCTACAGCTTTGTCTTTCACTCACATTTGCACACATGAACACATAGAACTGTACAAAATGAATGTGCATGCAGAGGGTCATATGCATAAACTCATTCAATGAGCTTTTATATATCTTTGAGCACAACACCATGAACCTTATTTGGAATAATAACTAAAAATTAAGAAAGGTTGATCTTAGGAAATGTTCTAAGAAATAGAGTATGTAAAGCTTATGTTAACACTGCTAAAATCACATTATAGATAATGTCGCTGCTCAAGAAGATTAAAAAAGAATTGCTACTTCTCTTCTGAATTAATTTCTCACAGCATTTGCTGAGGTTATACAATAGACGCGTAAGTGTATGTATGCACTACTATATCTGTATGTATGTGTATTCATGGTTGTAAGTGTAACAACATTTTCAAAATGACTAAGGAAAGTTGCACTTCTTATGTTTCTTAATACTCTATCTACAAATACATGAAAAATACTAATTTAGAAAGTAATTTTCATCTGTTTGACAAAATATTTTCAATGTTAATTAAACAAACGGTTTGAATGTTTTATAAATAACTCAATTTAGACAATGCTACAAAGCTACTAACAATAATGCCATACTTGCCTCAAGTACTATTAGTAATTGATTCAGTTAGTTTTCCTTGCTTCTTTACTTTTAGTATATATATATATAATATATATATTCTTTTAGTATATGAATATATATATATATATTCTTTTAGTATATAAATACTAGGGACGACCTAGATAGATAGATATATTCCTTTACTTGTTTCAGTCACCCCGAAGGGTTTTTTGTTAGTTGAACAAATTGACCTCAAGACTAATTTTTTTAAAGCCTAGTGCTTATTCCATCAATCCCTTTTGCTGAACCACTAAGTTATGGGGATGTAAATATGCAAGCATACACCGGTTGTAAAGCAGTGGTGGGTGGGGGACAAACACAGAAACAAAGACACACATAGATACATACATACATATATATATGACAGGCTTCTTTCAGTTTCTGCCTACCAAATCCACTCACAAGGCTTTGGTTGGCCATAGTAGAAGACACTTCCCAAAGGTGCCGTGCAGTGGGACTGAACCTGGAAGCATGTGGTTGGGAAGCAAACTTATCACATGGCCATACGTGCACCTATATGTGTGCATGGGTAAATCTGCCTGTTTGTGTCAAGCTACTTCCCTTTATATGTACACACACACGCACATAAAGCCCTATTTTTCACAAACTGTTCATTACTTAGAGTGAAAAGTCTAAGACAAACTGAATAAAAGTATTTCAGAGTCCTTTTATGGCCAATTTATAGAGAAACTATAAAAGCAGTTTATGTATAAACGATATGAGGGTGTGGAAATAAAAAGGGAGTGGAAACGAAGAGGAGAACAAGAGTTAATATAGTAAACAAATTATTTACATAAAGAGAGAAAATTTTAGTTATTACTCTTAACAACTAAAAACTATGTACTGAAGAATTGATTGGGTTAACTTGTTTGCTTAACATTTACCTTCATAGCTGCTATTTGATTGTAAGATTCACAGTATAAAACATTTAATCATCATGTACTAATTGCTACAACAAACAATATCAGATCTGAAAAAGTGTTGCTGTGTTTATATAACCAAATATCAATATATCAATTTAAGTGGTGTTAATCAAGGAGATAAATACATGTACATAATATAATTGTCTACATATATTTAGCCATAAAAATACTATTTTTCTATTACTGTTTTTTCAGAAATACCTACTTGTGTAAATATATTACAAAAATATTATGTACAAATAGTGTTATGAATATGATTAAAATGCAATAATTCAAAACTTTATGTCACTTGGCTAATAACTGATCAAATAAATAGACACACACACACACACACTTATATATATATATATATATATATATATATAAAACAAGTGGAAGGAATGAAAACCCAGCTAATACACTAAGTTTAAAATGTATTTCAATTAAGATTGTTAGGATATTTTTCCTAAACATTCTGAAATCAGAAAGGTTCAAAATTAATTAACAACTTACAACTAAACTCTGGTTTGATTACATAATATATTTTAAGAACTATTTTTATATCTACCATCCATGATAACATTTATTGGTAGTTTTAAGATGTTTCCATGATTTATAGAATGGGCCATGTATTTTTGAAGCTGAGAGGTTGGGATGGTTGAAATATCTCTTCTACATTGTCAGTTAAAATAAAGAACTGCTTTTACCAGACAAATTATAGATAAACAGAAGGAATTAGGAAAGTCTAGCAGCAGGAAAGCTCATAACTTCAAAAATTACTATGAAAAATAATTTTAAAGTTCTATGCATGTTGTATTGTTGATCAGACTTGTGCCAATTGAAAATGGATCCTATTTATAGTTGTGTAGTGATTCTAGGCAACCAGCATAATAGCTCTAGAAAATTTGAACTCCTGGCATCAAAACAGTAAATAAAGCAAAACCTATTTTTAAAGTTAATAGTATTAAAACCAGATGTAAAGTAAAGAATTAACTTTTTGTATATGACAATTAATCAAAAGTAAACTTGATTTAAAGTTGTTTTTTTTCTTCTGGTGGTGACAATGGTAGAGGGGACACTTTTATACATATAAACTCAAAATAAACACTAGTGCAAATTTAGCAGCTTTTTTCTTTTGTTTTTCAGTAGTAGTCTTACAACTGGAAAGATTTCTTCTTGCAAATCACTCAACTATGAGAGAGAGAATATTAATTTATGTCGAGCCAAGTAAGATAAACAAAAAATGAATACAAATACAAAAAAAGAGAATAATGGCATTTAAAAAAATACCTTAAATGCAAACAAATCAAAACTAGTCTTGCAATAACTTATCTACACTGTTTTCTCAACTGATAAAGGAAGTTTAAAACGTATATTTCTGAGTAATCAATATGTAATAATAGATAGACATGCACAAGCACATGCAGTTACTAATTTGTCAGAAGTATTTACTTAGAGCGCAAATTGTTCATTAAGTATGAAAACAGATTTACTTTACTTTAAATGACCAACGTGATTTATTTTACGCTAAAAGCCATCAAGTCACAGATAAATGATATTTATACAGATATATGATATTTATAAGAAGTATCTTTGAGTAAAGACATAAAAAAAATATTAAAGTTTGATTGAAGGCAGAACACTAATAGATTATGTGTCTATATACGACTGGTAAAATAGAATTATTCTAATAAGAGATGAGATCATCTTAGCTACAGTTGAAGTTGTTTTTAGTTGTTTTATTCATTAAGCTATAACTAACAAAAGTTTCTATCTAGAAGATATTAGTTGTGGATGCTGAAATGTCTATCTATATGCATTAGTAAATATCAGGAGCATCTTACATAGTAATTTATGCTAAAAATACCTAATTATAGCTGGAAAGTAAGTAGTAGAGAGAATGTAAGTGTGCATGTGTGGGTATGTATACGTACATGCGTAAACTTATTTTTAGATGGAAAATTAGAAAAGTGAGGATTTCTTTCATTCAAATTGAAATTATCTGCCAAAAACTATACTGCTTAATTTTTGTGACTTATCACTGAAACCTTTTTGCATCTGATATATGTATAGAAAGACAATACTAATTATTTTGGAAATCATAAAGTCACTGCTAACTTGACCTCTTTCCAAGACATAATGTTACATATCTTTGGATTTAATGATCGCTATAAAACAAAAACTAACTTAAACATAACTGATATTATATATAAGTAAACATCAAATGATTTGAAAAGGAGATGAATCTTTTACCTATCCCAGTGTTGAATTAAGCTCGCAAAATAGTTTTGGTTTCTACCTGGAGCTGTTGCACTTCATAGGTGATGATAATCTAAATCAATCTCAATCAAATGTATATCTAACTTCCATTTTCTATTATATAAACATATATATATATATGTTCATGTATTCATGTCTACATTTTCTTAATGGTTTCCAATCTTCTAAACATTTCATAACAAATTAGAAGTTAAGATGTAACACAAGATAATGAATTCTTTTTGTTTGTTTGTTGAGCTGCATTTACTTTAATTGCTTACATTAGCTCCTTTATTCCATAAAATAATGTTAGTTAACATTGTGTCTTTGACTATACAGTATAGACACTGTAATGGGATTCACTGCATTTGCACATGGCAACTGATTATTCTAAGTATAAGGCTATGTGCTATCTCAGATAGTGAATTCAGATAATGGAAATGTGTGTACAGTAATCTGCCTGATGTTATGGCACAGTTCATCTTGTAGTTGGGCCAAAAGTTGAGTTAAAGGACGATGGTAACATATACAGAGTAAAAAAAAAATATGTTGCTTGACTGTAATAAAATGTCTGAAATTTTCTGGGAAGAGTTGTTCTGAAGAAGTGCAATACTATGAGAATATCATGTTATATAAGTTAGAAAATGGTTATCAAATAAAAGAGCAGAAATCATGGTTAATTTTGTGTGATATGTCAAAGAAAGTCAGTCACCCTGAAACAAATTCACATAATACAACTGAGAGTAAGGAAAAGAACATAGTACCTCAATGAGAAAAGCAAAATCTAATATAAAGTTCATGTGGAAATATGTATGCCTGCTTAAGTATGCATGTGTTTATGTGTGTAGATGTACAACAGTTACATATAAAGAATGAACTGATAATCATTGAGTCATCAAATAGGTCATCATCATCGTTGTCATCCTTCTTTCCTTTACCTGTTCACCAGATCTTGTGTTCTTTTCTATTTCTATAGCATTAAACCTGAGAGAAAAATGTCCTTCTGGATAGTATGGTTATCAGTCACAGGTAATATCTTTCAGACCTAACCAAATCTAACATATGAAGCCAGTGAATCCTTTATATATTTTACAAAGCTACTACTGCAATGAATTCTAATCTACAACATGGTGGTACCTACTTGCACGCAGGTGTACTAAACTTACTAATAAATGTCATGAACATTGAAATATTACAACACAACTCATCAGCTCGTTGTTGAGTACCCTGTTAACTAGGTCATCAGTTCTATCAAATAATCAGTTTTCCAAACTTTTCACATCGGCAATAAACTTTTAAAAGAATACAAGTATTTCATGTCACATTAAGTTATATTTGTGACATAAAATTATCAAAATTAATAAATAAGCAATTAAAAATCACATCATATGTAAAGTGATCAGATTTGAAATATATTTCATGATCAAATATTTGTAAAGATTGATGAGATTTGACCTAATTTCACAGTACACCCTGAGATTATCAGTGAGAAACTGAAGTGTTATGAGATAGTTAACACTTTCGTTACCAAATTCCTGTTAAAATGTATTGCCTTTGTTTGAATTAATTTTGATAATAATGAAGAATTTAATAAAATAACCCTACTATTATTAACCTGGAGTTTGGAACATGAATTAATATAAAATTTTTATGGAAGGTTTTAATTTAGTTCACTTTTAAATTGGAAGTTTGTATCCTTAGGTGGTCTTGGGTGGTTTGGTATCAAAAGGAGAAACCTCTGAAATAAATCATACTAGGTGGTATTTTGGTGGAAATATCTTTTAATCCATACATTAAGTAAGACGGTAGAGGCTCCAAGGAACATATGTTTTTGAATAATCTCTGGAAATATCAACCAGAATTCCTGTTTGAGAATGGAGTATTTCTATGGTATATTACCAGAAAATTTACTGTTATTTTCAGCAAGATTAATATTTTGTTAATAAAGAAGAGTGTTAGTTCTATGAAATTATGAATATTAAAAATAACTATACGGGTATTAATGAACCAGAATTAGTTCAAATACATTAGGTGAACATTTATTTTCATTTTTAATAAAAGGTGGAGTAAAATGTATCTCAAGCACAAAACTATCAGGTATGTGTGTGTGTGTGTGTGTGTGTGTGTGTGTGTGTGTGTGTGAGTGAGTGTGTTTGTGTGTGCATACATTATTTTTTTATCCCTTTATCTTTTAACAGATTTTTAAGCAAAGCCATTATTTATAATTATCAATTAAGTAATATCTATTGAAAAGAGTTGAAAGATTAGATGATGGAAGAGAAGTAAATCAATAAACCATGAACCTTTTGCATAGCTCATAGAATTTTGAATGTAGAAAATGATTGATTTTTGAATGAAAATATTCCAACTTCAGTCAGTAAAGCATAGAAATATAACTATTCAAACTTATTCCAAATCCTATTAGTAAAGTTTTTCTTTCTTATATTTTTATTCATTTATTTATTTTGGTAATCTAATTTACTAGTCTTTATATAAATATTATTTTGCTTCACTTATATTCTTCTCTACTGATATATATGTGTTGTGTGTGTGTGTGTGTGTGTGTGTGTGTGTGTGTGTGTGTGTGTGTGTGTGTGTGTGTGTGTGTATGTGTGTGTGTGCTGTGCTGTGAGTCAGCTTTCAATATTGATGGATATAGTTTGACTCAGAGACTGAGTGGAACTTCAGTTTATCTTTCTTTGACTAGAAGAAAGGTAAGATAAAATATATGAAAGAGAATTCTCAAGCTTTAGTAATTATTTTTCTCTTTGTGAAGCTGATCACACACCTTTTCTTTTGATTTAACATTTTATGTCATTTTTCTTTCATACCACATTAATGAGTGATTGTTTATTTGTTGGCACCTATTACTAACCACTCAAATGTGAAGTAGGGAGTGGTGCATGTTTTTGTTTAGTGAGACAACCCGGAGCCAGTGCTCAAAGGCATGGCACAATGATAGTAATAAGATCCTTTCTTGGATGCTCAATTCCTCATGGTGTGTTAGGGGCACCACTGTGACACACATTGTGCTTTAGGTATTTTTAGATCAAATGGAGCCTATCCCTCTCCGTGTCTTATCACAACTGATTTTGTCCATTACAGTATAAGTACATTTTTTTTATTAACTGTAAAAAGATGAAAGGAAAATTTGATCATGGCAGTATTTGAACTCAGAGCACAGAGTCAGAATGGTAGTCTATCCAATGCTCTAATAACCCTGTCAATCACTATATGGTTGCTGTATGATTACTTCAAAGCTGTTTCTCCTATTAATTTAACAAATTATAATCTATCTCCTTGGCATCTACCTGACTTGGTGGGGCAAAGTAGTCTTGCATCATTGTTCAGTTAGGATTTAAGCTGCATCTCAAAATAAGACTGAAATAACCAGTCCATAATGCAAGACGAGGTAGAATCTATGAAGATCTTGAGTTACCAAGATACCAGAATCTTCTTTTCACCTTGTACGTGTGTTCCAAAGGAATTTAGAGCAGTATATTTGACATCAATTTGATTAAAAGAATTGCCAGTAGAGTGTCAAATCAAATATCAGAACATCTTAGGGGCTCCACTTCAGATATATGATAAGTTTTATGCCTTTTGTTACACAAGGCATTATCTATTATTATTTGTAAAATAATACTGAAATGTTATTTAATAGCATTTTTTTTATTGTTCAGAGGAAGGAGCAGAGACCGTGGCCATTACAGATCTCTCCACCAAAACTGATCAGGGATTATGAGATTAATGTTCAAATAAAACTATTTCCTTTCTTTTTATATTTTCTTATCTATATAGAGGCATAATTAGATATTTGTTGTGAGGGATAATTTATGTAATTGTTGTAACAAATAAAATGTTGCTAAATATAAAAAAATAATACCTATTTCACACACAAGTGAAATGAACAGTCAGTCAATAAATATGCTTCTGCTTTATTATTTGTAACCATCAATATGGATGATGAGTAATTACACCTAAAGAATTCACTTGAGGAAGAAAAAAGAATGTCAGAGCTTCTACATGGTCATTCAATCTGCTGGAAATGGCAGCTAAATTTCGTGCAATTAGACCATGTCACCTTGAAGAGGAAGAGGGAACATAATATTGTCCTAGATTATAAAAGAAGGATGATTTAGTCATAGCTAGAACACCTTTGATTTTAGATCAGATTGGTCAAGGCTAACCTGGGGCTAAACAGCAACTTGTGCCGGTAACTGGATGTAAAGATATTTATGTCTTTCTTAAGTATGTTAGTCATGCAGATAAAGTGAAATAGCAACAAATAAGAAGTAAAACTGAAATGAGCTAATAAGGGAGCCTAGAAATGGCAGCCAAATCTCCCGCAAATAACCAAATCATTGCCTACTGTCTCATAAAACAAAGAATATATCAAATGATAGAGCCCTAGATACATTATATCTGAAAAAGATAGGATGGGATAGGATAGTCATGGCTGGAATGCCTTTGACTAGAGCTAAATAACTGAATTATTCTATGAAGTGTATTGTCTAGATACACTCCATAGAATAGTGGATGATCTGAACAACATTAGTAAGTAGGAGGTGATAAGTGTATTGTTGCACTGATGACTATTTTGTAAGAAACACCTAAGGACAAATAGTCATATCAATAGAAATGAAAGATAAAAAGGTTAAAATTTCATTGCTATAAAATACTTAATGAAGCTGTCTGATATGTGTATAGATAAATATTAAAAAAATCAAGGATTAAGAAAATGTCTAAAGTTGAGAAGCATATTGAAATCTTTTTTTTCATTTTAATTGAAGTTTACCCCTTTAGCATTCAGATAACTTTGGTGTCAATTAATCACTCATTATCTCATTACTTTGAAATATTAATGATGTGATCATTTATTTTTACAATGACATTGTAGGGTAGGTGTGAGAAGCTGGATTTCGCCAATTTGAACATAAAACAAGTAGAATATTTCGGCCAGATACAGCCAGTTTAAATGCTAAAGGGTTATATAAATGAAAATTATACAGATGCAACACTGACAATAATAATTAAAGAAACAAAAAAAGAAAAGAAAAAAAAAACTAACCTGGAGGATATATCCTCGAGCATAATCTTCATAGGACCATCCGAATCCATGCAGCACCTGAAGCACCTCCTCATGCTGCAGGACACTAAAAAGTCGATCCAACAGGATCTTGAGGCGAATCGGTGTTGCCTGTGCACCATAGAGCATTAAACTGGCAATATCAAACACTATATTTGGCTGAACTATTTCTACCTGCATACCCATGTGGAAAATATGCTGATATCCAAGTTTGTCTAGTGCTGCAAATAAAAAAATAAAAGTACCATAAGTAAAACATGAAAAATATGAAAGAAATATTTTTGTAAAGATAATAAGAATGTTAGGTCTTGAAAATATATTGTAAGTAAAGAGAAAAGTCATTGGTTCAGGGAAAATAACAACATTACACAGAAAGAAGAGGAAAATCAGTCAGCTAAAGGCCCAGATGTAAAATAGATATTCTAAAAACTTATATATATTTAAACTGAGCTTTTCCGTTTGAAGACATTTGAAATAAAGTATTCTCCCTTCCCTACAAAATCTAATTTCCATTAAATGACAGCAGTTGTCTCCAAGTTTCATTTAATTTTATTGAATTCATTTCCGAAAACCCAAGAACTGATATAAGAGACAAGAAAGGAAACTTTTCAAAATAGAATTTAATTAAAGATTCTTATTTTTGACACGTTTTTATGATGGAATTAGTTATGGAAATAAATACTGAGTCCTTTACTGGTGTATAGGCATTGTTATGTAAATTAAATTCTATAGTTTAACGAAAGGCAAATTTTTGGTAAGCTGTAATTGAAAAATAACATGTCCAAATATATATTCGTGAGTGGACAAAGATATGTGTGTATATACACATTGCACATCAGAATCATATAAAGAATAATAACAATGAATTACATAGTTGTTTTTTAGACTTGATTCTAAAAAATATTTAGAACATTTCTTTTATTCATATGTAGTAAGCACAGTGTTAATGGATTAGAATAAATAAATAAAAAAGTAAGCTAGCTTGTAGATAAAATTTTCCTTGTTCTTTCTAAAACTATAGTTAGCAATCATAAAATTTATACAATGAACATTTATACTACACATTCATATTTGCATAGTACTCAAGTAAATTAAACAAAAGAATGCTATATACAATTAAAACAATATTTGTTTCATTCCAGAATTCTTGAAGTCAGAGGGAAAAATCTTACAACTAAATTTAGTGATTATCAAAACTTGTAAAAAAAAATCCTCACTCCATCTGTAAATGTTAACATTTTGTACAATGTCCTCTCATTAATCCTGAAAATCAATGTAGGCATTTTCATTCAAGAAGCAAGCAAATAAACGATGTATAGATATGTGTATATGTATGTGATTTATAGTATCAATAATTCAACAGAGCTTTATTCCCATACAGCTAATTTCAAGATATTGATTGATTTAACATATCAATATTCTTAGTAGTAGTTGGATGGAATAAAATATTTTTTTTATTTCACTCAACATAACCAATTAAAATAAATTTATTAAAGCTTTATGTTAAGTGAAAAACAACCAAATTTGATTGGTTTATCTGTCTTCTGAGCAACTTGCTATTTGGTGTCTATATCAATAATGACTGATATACATATCTACTCAGTTCAATACAATGGATTTATCTCAATATGAAATATGGCAATATTCTATTTCCCTGTCATCGCTGTTCTACCCAATGTTAATACCTCCAAGTTGGTAATTGACAATTTTCAGAATTTCCATTTATAGAAAATACACATTAAAAATAAATAGAAATTCAAATATATTGATTCGGAAAATGTTTCAGTATGAGTTGAACAGAAAAGCAGATCAGTGATATTTTTGTTTTTATTAGAGGGAAGCAACAATTTTCACTTTCAGCTCATAGATAGAGATTTTCAAAATGTAGTATAGTACTTAAGTAAACAAAATATCTAAGAAAATATGTACACTAAACTAATTGTTTAGAAACACAATTTGTTTTTACTTATACAAATTTCATCTGTAAAGATACTGAGATTTAAGACATATTTTTTGAAAATAATCATGCACAGTTGATCTGACGTAATACACAAATATTTCAATGTTGTTAGCTCTAGATTAAGAAATATGTGAAAGTTATTGGGTAAATCACTATGTTGTTATCAGTTTGTATTTAGTGAATGTATTTATATACTTTCTTTAATGAAAATATTTAAGAAATTGAGTATGATGGAGAATATTGTTTCAAATAGATTTGATAGAAAGTGATTTGAAATGAAGGAAAATTTAACTAAATAATATAATGAAATAGACCAGACTGAATAAGCATCAACATGTCTGACATGAATTTTTGTTGTTAAAATTATAATCTAAAGTGTTTATTTACAATATTTATATCGAGACTGCATTTTAATCAGTTCAGTCTCAGATTATCAGGTCTCCTATTCCTTTAAATCCACATGATGATTAGGAGATCTTACCAATTGAAACAAAATGTAGACATACAGATATGTACTCTCTAAGCATCAGGTTAAAAGTCTGTAAAGTGATAATCTTGTGACAACTGATATTTTTTCATCAAAATAATATTAAATATGTATATAATATTATATTTGGTGGTTCCATAAACTATAATTTTATTAATATATTCTTTAAGATTTTATCCAAACTGTTGTTAAAATTTGAAATGAAATCTTCATCTTTTCATGAATCAAGCCCACATGATTTGAAGCATATTTTTGTAGTTCTAACACGTATATTTAAGAATTGACAAGTGCTTGCATTAGTCTTTAATTTTGAAAGAAATTTAACCAAATAAGACTGTAGCCCACTGCAATTTTATTTTTTGGTCCTGTTTTATTTAAAAAAATTTAGCCATTAGTTTCTGATGTTTCTTCTCCAGTTATCAATGGAGAGGGCATTGTCTGAAACATTAGATATTGTCTCCTCACAGCACCAATGCCACTTCTGACTTTTGTTGAATTACCTTTCGTCAATGCAGGCCACTGCTTACATCCTCAGCTTTTTGGTGTTTATTGGTGATGTTATTTACTCATATTAGATTGATATATTACATTTGAGTAGTAACAGTAAACAGAATAGAACTAGCATTAAAAGGAATTAAATAAGCCTTGACACCCAGATACATTTAAGATATGTCTTTCCTCTGTAATTATTTTAATGAAGAGGCAAATTATAAAATTGACACATATTATTGAGGAATTTGCAGTTACTTTTCTTGAGGATATCTAAGTGAAATAAGCCTGAGTAAACATCAAGAGGGTGGAATGCCCTGAAAAGATTTTAATCTATTTAAAATGAATTTTCAGACATGGGAGGAGAATTAATTTTATAGAAGCTATGTGAGTCAATTAAGCATATTGCAGTATATTTACACCATTCTATCAGAGTAGAAGTTGGATAAGCTAAGTTAAATACATAATCCCTACTACTAATTCTAAGTTGTCTTTAGGTCAGACATTAACTTTTAATGTCTTAAGTATTGAGACAAATATGCCCAATGATAACCTTAAGAAAATTGTTATTAAAGGTAAATTTTTCATAGAAATCCAATTACAAAAAATTAGTGAAATAGTGAAATATTTGACATTTACCACTGTACATGTGTATAATATTTTTGTAGAATATTTAAATCTTAGTGATATGTTCAATAATAAAAGAAGAGTAGTTAATAATATTGCAAAAGTATGGTGTGTAAATGTACATGCATACATGCACATGTGAGTGAGTATGTGTGTGTGTTTTATACATGCATGTGTGAATTGCTATTCCAAGGAATAAGATAAAATATTCTACCAGATTATTTTGTACTGTGAAACATCCATGCACAAAATTACTCTATCTGTCTGTCAGCTGACTGTCTGTCTGTCTCTCTTTCATACATACACATACACAAAGCACACAGACATAACCAGCTAACCAAAGTTATATATTGAATACACTAAAACATGTCATTATTGCTGTTTCTAACTTTATCATTTCGTAGAAGAGCTTTTCAAGAGGTTTGGTGATTAAAATAAAAGCAAATAAACAACAGACAAAAACTAAAAACCAAACTGAAGTAGACAGAAGAAAAATCTATAAATAAATTAATAATGTAATAAAGAGACAGAAGAAAGGTTTCTAGTGAAAGCTTTCTACAAGTATAAAGTGAAGAGTTCAATGAACAAAATGCTATCAGATGTCATTGAAATAACTAGGTGCCATGGCGAATAATAAGTTCTTGTTATGACTATCATCATTGTGCTTAATTAAATAAACAGTACAAACACAGGTATATGTGTACAGATGTATATGTATGTATATACTGAGATTTACATTATTATATTTATATATAATTTATAGAACTGATTATACTACCTTAGCAAGAAGCCTCACTGATAATACTATCTTTATATGGAAAAAACATAGGTCCAGAACAAACAAGATTAATTGTCTACCTCATCCTTCACCCATTCAGAACAGAGAAGTAGAATAAAGGAAATAAAAGGACAAATAAAAACTATAAAAGAGAACAAGTCCCTATTGAGAAGAATGCCAATCTTAGTCGACAATTTCATTTCGTTTAGACAAAAATTTTGATCAGTACTGAGGCCTGGGTTTGTTCCAACAAAGATACATTGATGTTTGACTTGAGAATCATAAAGTTTGATACTTAGAGCAGATGGCATGTTGTGTCTGTTGCAGAGTGGCACCTTGCATATTATTAACCCCAAATCTTGCAAATGCAAAGTGTCAGCAGTCCTCAATACTAGGGTATGCTAGATGATGAGACATGCTACAATGTCTTAAGTTTGTGTCTTTATCAATTTAAAGCAAATAAATTTGAGACAAGATTTAAAAGGTCAGCATGGGGATTTTTAAAGAGAATAAAGTGGAGTTACTTTAACCGGAAATCAAAATCTTGTCGTCCCATATAAACAACACTACCATAGAATTAACACAATTGGCAAGTACTTACCAGATATACATAGGAAAAATTTCAATAAGATGGATACAAAACTTTTCTGGTTTTATGCAGGAATATATAAAATTATCTGTACAATAGTCTTATATTAAATTTGAAATTCTAATAAAATTCTACATGAAAAATGCAAACAAAATCCATCAAAACTATTAGCATCAAAATGCTAACTTTTAGAGAAGCCAACAGCTCCACTTTGAATTTCAGCCAAGAATGAAAATAATTTTCCTATTTGATCTTATCATGAAGCAATGACAATCTAAATAACAGTATATCTATGTTAGAAGCTGAATACTAACCTATTTTAGATCTAATTCTAGTATTCTTAGAATTTTTTGCTTTTTGGTTTTAGTTTTAGCTATAACAAAGAATATAATCCTATTGACTGTTTTAAAATACTATTACAAACTCTAGATCAGAGGAAGATGAATCCCATTTTATATTTAATATTTACTTGGATATAATTGCGAACAAGTGAGCAGAGTCACTTATTCTGAATACTTGAATATTACAAATGTTTGGAGATTTTACTGCAAGACAATTAAATAATTCACTGGCTGTCTGCCTTTGTAAAACACAAGCAAACTACATCAAGTACAGGGGCGATAAGTATGGGATGAATTTTTAAAGGTGAATTTGTAAGCTTTTATAACATTCAGTTATAAACATTTTCTCAAATATCCAACAAGAGTTCATATAATATATATATATATATATATATATATATATATATATATATATATATATATATATATATATATATATGCCTGTACAAAAAAGAAGGAAACAAACCCCAAAATTTTATGTTTAAAATTTAATGTGTGGTATATATTGTAATGTATATGTTATATAGTTAAGTTTCATCACAATGATTACATAAGTACTTTTACGTGTGTTTGTGTTATTTAATTGGGGCATGTATGTATTGTGTATTGTGTGCATGTATGTGTATGTTTGTATATATTATTCGAAGTGTACAGTATTATATATCCATTATGGCCGATCTTACCAATTGACTTTACGCTAAGGATTCAACAGTGTGTTAGATAACAATCTGATTATATAACCCTGTGCTCATCAGAGGTAGCCATTATGGAATAAAATATGGTGACTGTGATCACATGATTGACCAGATTACAGGATGTTGTTATATTGCTGGTCACAAAGCACTTTGCATTGTTTTATCTTTTGAATGATGCTACCCTGCTAGCTAGGCAAGTAGGTCAACATTCCCTCTGATTGGAGAGCTAGTCCACCACAGGGTTACCCATTTACAGCTGAGCAGACTGGAGTAACATCATATGAAGTGTTTGCTCAAGAATACAATGCACACTTGGTTCAGGAACTGAACCCATGTTCTAAGGATTGTGAGTGCAACACCATAACCATTAGGCCACATACCTTCACACACACACACGTATATACACATCCCTCCTGCCTGCCTATTTTCTTCTCAATTCTATATGGAGCATGAAGGGAGAAAAAAAAAATTCACAGAAACAAGAAAAGATAGTAAAGTGGGATGAGGTGGGTGGGTTGAAGGAATTACAATGAGAGAAATAAAGTTTGTTGCATGGAAACATGCAATGCTAAAGATTCCTTTTTAAAGATTTAACCAATTAGTTTTTCTCATGGGTTATTTATAGATGTTATAGAAATAAAAAGATGAAAATGATAATCTCAGCTATAATGTTATTTTCTATACAGATTTATTGTTGTTGTTTAACTATAGTCCAGCCCTAATCCAGCAAATATAGGATCTAGCAATGGCCATCCGTTCTTTATTTACTCAGACTCAAGCTAAGAAGACTACATCATCTAGTGCGTTCTTCCTCTTTTGAGACCATGGGATGAATTTGAGGGAAATTTGACTGCTATTTGTAATAAGATAGAAGGCTGTTTTGTAGATTTAATTTTTATCTGTGCCAGATGTTTTTGCAGTGGACATGAAAACTACCACTACTTCTATTATCATCTTTTGGTTTACTTATTAGCAACTCCCATCCTTAAGAAAAACAAACAAACAAACAAACTCAAAACAACTACTTTAGTTCCCTGCATACAGAGAAGCAAGAAGTAGGGACTACAGAAAATACACAGAAAAATCAGTTACAGGGAGTTCATGCTAGATAATACCCCCCACCACCTCTTCATGTATTTTAACAGGAAAGCAGAGTGTGTATACAGATCAAAGACATGAGGATATAACTTTAAACTCTTAAGGGGCCAACCAACTTCCTTTAGCCAACTGTCTCCTTTGCCAGAAAGGAAGCAGTCACAGTCTTTGTGCCCATATCACATTTCCATCCTCAATGTATCTGAAAAATGTCACATAACATTCATCATCAACACAATCGTCTTTGACATTTTAGGAGCTAAGTAAGAAGCACAACAAACCAAAAATGGTAAAGTTAAAGTAGATGCTTCAAGGAAGTAAGGGTCACCTTGTACATAATATCTCAACATGTTATCTTTATTGCTTAAGTAAAAAGAAACTGAAAACAATAAATAAAAAAAAGTAGATAAATGTATCAATATTCTTATATCCATACACAATGTAATGAAAAAAAATGTACATTATATATACATGTGTGTGTGTGTGAGTATTGTGACTTTTCTTCTCATTACAAGTGTAATTTCAATTGATTGAAAATTCTTTTTGGCTCACTACACAAAGTATGTTGCCCAGCACTTAACTATACATGCAATATATACATCCATACATGGGTACAATACAGACACACTTGTGCATATACAAACGTATGCATACATACATACATCCATATGTATACTTATATACATTTATTCAAAGGTGAGTTTTTACCATATACATACATACATACATACATACATACATATATATATATATATATATATATATATATATATATATATATATATATATATATATATATATATATATATATATACATACATACACAGGCACGCAGCACTTTTATCTTGTTTATAAATCCAAACACACTCATTATAGCCACACATGCACATATGCATGCATACAAACACATTTACATATAAACAACATAAATGTGCATTTATAAAACAAAAACAAAAAACAGAAAAGAGAATTAAATAGGTTTTTTTCATAGTGATCTAATATGAAGCTAATTATGACTAGTGGTAAGATAGTAAGTTTATGTCTTGAACATGTATTTATGAACGTATGCAGATGTGTGGGTGTGAAGGAGAAAGTGAATGAATGTATCTTTTATTAATGATTTTTTTGTCTGTGAAAAAAAAAATAACATCATCATGTTAAAAAGGAAATTTGTAGAGTAAGTTTTATAACAGATCTACACTTGTTTTAAAAAAAATAGTAACAAACTCTAGTTTCTTATATATTGTTTTGTAATGTTGTGAGATCTTCGTTTAATAATCTGATAGCTGGGGAGACACTTGGAACAGAGGGAGGAACAAAAAAAAACTAGAGACCTTCATAGATAAGCTGACCTCCAAGATGACCCTGGTGCCAGAAGTATCCCAAGTTAACTTAGGATGCTCTGATTATGTTAAAGAGGTGAAGGAGTATGCTCAATAAGCCAGTGTGAGTTAATAAGGATTAAAACAAATCATATTTTATTGTTAATTGTGAAAGTAAAAAAGAAAAACTTCAACAGCGCTTCATACAAATTGCTTGCTTGTTCCACTTGACAACTAGCAACAAAACAACCTCAACAAGGCCATAACTATACTGTAAAAAAAGATCTCAGACCTGTCCTGATTGTATCTATGAACATCTTCATTTTGGCGACATGTTAAGTCATTCTGGTCCTGCCAAACTGTGATATACTCTCACCAGACAACTTTGTCGCCTGGGTTTGTTCAGATAATACTAAGCATCAAATAGCCCACTCTTTACTAGTACAAAGGCAGTACAGTTTTTTATTTTTTATTTTATTTAATGTCTATGATAAGAAAAATCAGTTCTCTCAGTGGGGTATTATCACAACAACATACAGAAATGTTGTATATGTAGTACTTTACATGTGCGTAGCAGCAGAATATAAGAAAAGAAGTAGAGGTGACCTCCTTCTTACATCCCTCTGCTAAGTAGCATCACCATAGCAGCTGTTGACATGCTGAAGTTATCATCTACTTTTCTAAGGTTCATCTGGTCCTACACAGATACCTAATATGGTAAGGGACACTAGATGTTGATTAGAAAAACAGAAATAGATACAGATGTTTAGGAGACATTAGGATGACACAGAAGGGAAGAGTATTCTCTCTAATCAACAAACAGAAGGAAATCCAGGAAGTGAAAGCAACAACTTCCTTATCAAAATAAGAGGGAACAAAAAGAAAAAAAAAGGGTGAAAATGGGGACACAAGGAAACAGTATACAACAGGAAGAAGCAACTAAGACTTTAAGGAAGAATAAAATATATTCAAAAAGAGCAAGAACTATATAGCCTGTTCTTTATAGGAAAAAAATTTCAAAACATTCTTATGTATTTTACTACTACTAATACTGGTGGTAGTGGTGCTGTCGCTACTTTCACTGTTATTACTGTTTTATTTAACTTAAATACATAAATACATAAGCCGTACATTATATACAAATTAATATAATTTTGTAATAATTTTTTGACAGAAAAAGAAAATACTTTAAAAGAACAACTAAATCACTATAATTACGGGTGAAGATGTTTGTTATAATAAATTCTGGAAAATGGTATCTGCAACCCAGATTTATAGCTTTTATTGGAATCCAAAATATATACATTATAAATATCCTTTGGAAAGATATCAGTAACAAATTTTGCCTCATCTGTTTTCAGGCTTTGTAATAAATGGTTGGTTTAAGATTTTCAGTATATATATATATATGAGTATATATATATATATATATATAT
>NC_068982.1:60653437-60659796 GCF_001194135.2 Octopus bimaculoides | reverse complement strand
GTAGCATCTAACAATAAATGGTCAGTGAAGATGACCGTCGACTTAATGTACATAAATATTTAGTTTTGTTCTTATCCGAAATTCTGTATCAGAAATTCCATCAGAATTTACCTTGATTTTCATCCTTCCAGGGTGAAACCCAGGTTCATCTAGTTTGATGAAACATTCCCCTATCACCAGATGAAGAATTGAAGAATTAACAATAAATTGCTTTCGAGTTAAAATGATAAGAACAAGAATCCAATACTTACAGTTAAATAACTTAATGTTCTGAAGTTCCCTGTGTAGTATTTAACACTTGTTATCGTATTTGTTTTGAAATACACTTATTCTGTTTCAATTAATTTTGGAATTAATGAAAACTAGTAAAATAGCTTTATCTTTATTAAAGCTTGTGTTTAGAACATAACTTAATGATATTTTAATGGAAGGTTTTAGTTTAAATCACTGTAAAACAGGATAATGTTTACTAACAATTTTGTTATTTGTAATTATTAATAGATAATGACTTGGTCAAATATTCTGATACTCCTTCATTTGTTCTGCCACTGGATGTGCATGATTTTCCTCAGACATCTCTCATGATACATTTCCAACTTATTGCTGGATTGTTTGGCTTACCTACTGGAACTGCTCTGCATTGTGTGTTTGATCTATTGAGAATGCTTTTCCTCAATACTCTTTTATTGTCTGGCTAAAGTGTAGACTGAGGTTGGGTAAGCAGCATCCAGAAAGTTGCACTGATGAGCATCCAGACAGTTGCACTGATGAGCAATAGAACATTAGCATGAGCATTCTATAGAGGGTATGGGAGGCAAGGGCCTGGAAGCAATTTTGGGTATTGATCAGGACAAACTGAATACTCCCTTCTAGAGGACTTGTTTTTAATTTCCTTGCAGGGAGAAGATATTTTCCTCAGTATTGAAGGATATTTAGGGATTTGTTAGAAGCCTTACATTTTGTTTTTGGTTACTTTCTCCCTTTTGAGAGACATCCATAATATATCTTAACACATTTACATTTTAAACTTCTTTTACACACACACACATACATGTGCATGCATGCATATATAATCTTTTCTTTTTTACTTGATGTAAAAACCACCACTGTTTTTGTTATGTCCTCCCATTTGTTACTCTTTTGGCAAATAAAGAATCTATTATTATTATTATTATTATTATTATTATTATTATTATTATTATTAGATCTTTACAGAGCCATGTCATGAAAGTAAGTATAAATATTCATTCACCCTTGTAACAAGATCAACAAGAGATGATGTCACTGATGAAAAAGTAAGAAGAAAAATAAATGAAAAGATAAAATTTGACCAAAATGAATCTTGTTCACTTTTGAAGTTTTAGGAAATGTACAGCCCATAAAATAGACAGTAGTTATCAATTGTATTTTAATGAGACCAAGCTGTTTCTTGGCCTTTGAGAAAATTTGGTCCAAAAATCAGTGAAGCAGTACAACAAATTGCTGATGAAAAATCCAAAAAGAATTTCTGTTGAGCTAGGTTAAAAAAGAAGTAGTTTATGAGATAATATATTTAGAGATGTAGGCAATGAAAAATGAAGAATTTATGGTAATGCCTCTTCTGAGTGAAGTCAATAAACAACACCCCACCGCATACACAGAAACACACTGCTACATCCTCATACACAAAAACAAAAATGCACATACGCAAAAAAAAAAGTATTTGAATGCACAGGTCGTAATAATTACTTGTGAAATAAAAATAAGTTTTCCTAGTAAAACTGACATGGCAAGAGTACAAAACCGTCAAAGTGATTCTAAAAAGATTATCAACATGAATGTTTATGGAATATATATTTGTTGGTCAATGTGGTTATAAAATGAACACAAATGCTATAACATTCTTGTTTTTTTAAAACTCAGACTATCAGTATATGATTAGCTATCAAAGAGAAGAATTTTAACAAATTAACTTTTTAAAGAATCGAAAATAAAATCGTATATATCATAAAAAATGGAGAAATATAAGAAAATACAAAAAAAGTCAAACTCAAACATATTCATAAAGAAAAATGCTTCTTTGTTTTATGAAAGTGTATCAAATAGAGTTAATTATAAAATTCCTTCTTATTGAGATACCTATCAATGGAGATCTATTCAGTTCAGAGAAGAAGATAGCTGTCTTTTAGTATAGATACACTTATATGCTCTGTTTTTTTTTTTGTTTGTTTTTTTCCCTGGCTGGCAGAAAGATTTAACCTCAGTATATTGCAAGTTAACATATTTCCTATCAATCACACAGTGGTTCTGTTACCAAAAGTGATTAAGAAATTAAGTCTCTTTACCAACACTCCAACAAAAATAACACAATTTACATATTTTATAGAAGAAATAGATGAAATACTAAGGCAACAAATACAGCCTTACAAATTCTATACTTCCATAAGATGCTGCTGTATAAACTCAGTACTTATTTTTGATTAATAGATGGAGAGAATTAAGTGTAATTAAGCAGAGAATTAAGTGTAATGTTTACTCAACAAGAGGCTCATTTGGTCATTTTTGCATTTACTATGCAAGGATCTAATTCTGAATATATGTTAATCACAACAGAACACAAACAATTTGAAACATGGTGCCTCTAGACTTTATAAAAAAAAAATTAGACATAATAAGCTGGATTGATCTTTTGGAATAAATTCTTGAATAGGTAAAACTTACAATCTAATCTGAATTAATAAAAATAAGCAAATCAATTACCGCATTTTGCCTAAGAATCTGAAGATTTGAAATATCAGGTATTTATGTAATATGAATATTCATGTTGAAAATATATTTAATCATACATTTGAGAAAAAATGTCATTAAGTGACAAACTGGTATTGGATTAATTTCCTTAACTTATTCAAAAGCTGGTGTTTTCCTGTAATGAAACTCCACATTATCAATGGATGCATTCAGGTAACTATTGATTTTCTAATTAAAAAAACATTCTAGACTTCAAGGAACTCTTATTCAATATCAACAGGTCTCACGAGATTCACTGTTTTTATTGCATTGCCAAATATAGGTAATTAAATATGAACTAAGGTTTATTGGTTTATGAGCCTCATGGAAATTATGTAGGTTTCCAAAAGGCCATGCACTAATAAATTAAATATATTTTCTGACTCTAACACCACTATGTTGTTTGATTTCTGGCTCTTTCATGAATATTTTTATTTAACTTCACTTATCAGCAAAGACTGGTTTCTGATACTCGCCAAGAAAAGATAGATCCTACCTCTTATTCATGTATACAAAGTTTCTAATGAATCAATTTTATAGAGGTGACTGATCTTTATATTCTAAGACTAAACAGAAAATTGTCCAATAATTTCTTGAACACACACTGTAGACAGAAAAACAAGCATATATAGGATCACATTTTGGTATGTGATACTGATGTATAGGATACAATTTTTTAGACAAGTGTTTTTGGTTATGCTGTGGACTGTAGAAATTGTTGGACAAATTAATGTAACAAGTTGTTCTTAAATTTGTTAATAAACGGAGCCAACATCTGGGATTATAGACCATAAAGAATGTTAGAATGCAACAAAATATTGAACAATATTCTTGCATTTTTGTCTTTTAGGCAAATTTAAAATCTTGCGTCACTCCCAGTAACTACTGAATAAAATACAAGTGTCTGTTGTAAAATTGTATTTGACTAGTACTTGTTGGTGACTAACAGCATCATTCTGAGAACTCTTCATCCTGTAAATATTCTGAGAACTCTTCATCCTGCCATTTGCTTTCCTTGATTTAATGTGTGTGCATATAAACATGCACACACATTCACCAAAATCCTCAAATCACAACATTGCACATTACAAAGTTTCTTTACAAATGCTAAGGAGGAAAATTTAGTCTTCAGAAATTGAATATATATATGTGTGTGTGTGTGTGTGTGTGTGTGTGTGTGTGTGAGAGAGTGTGTATGTATATAAGTGTGTGTGTGTGTGTCTGTACCTGTGTTCATTGGTGCTTTTTTTGTTATCACCTAGCTTAAAAACCTTATCTAGCATCACATTTTTCCTTACACTAAGATGCAATTTATATCAGATGAAAATTATTGTTGAATAATATATGCAAAACTGGGGAACAGAAATAAAAGAAAAATATTCTTGGCAATAAAGAGTGAAACAAAAAAGAAAATCTATTTCCAAAATGAAACACATGGTATCATTTACTCGCTTGGCTCATGTCACATTTTACCTTGAAGTGCTTTGAATAGGGGAAAGGTAAACACTAATCATTCGAAGAAAACATGATTAAGCTTATGAAACTATAAAATAATTTTAAAAAGAAAGCAATAAAAAAAATCACACCATAGCATGTGATATTCTATTAGAGAAAAATGAGAAATGTCTCACAAATTTGGTGTTATCCATAAATAAAATTAATGTCTTTTTACTTTTTTTTTCTTTAAAATAAACATCTGAGAAAGAAACTTTTTACAAGGCATAAAAAGCCAAAAAGAATTAAATAAATAAAGTTAAAATAAAACAAGTAATGCCATATGAATAATGATGACAAATAACTTTGCTATGTTCACTCTACCCATAAACCTCTAGTACTGATTATATAAGATATAAAACAGATATTGGTTTTAGAATATTCTAGATTGATGCTAACCATATAAAATCAGTAAAATTTTCTTTTCCTTGCCTCCAACTCTTGCCTTGCCATATAGCTTTCACATCAGCAAACAAGTCTGCACATATACACAAGTGATTTATAATTGCAAGAAAATATTGTTAGTATTCTTTTCTGAAGAATGCATTGGCATCTGGTTGAAATGTCTGTTGGGAACCGTCCAAGTAACAAACAGCTCAAGAAAAATAACAAAAATGAAGCAAAAAAAAAACAGGTACAAAAATATATGAGAGAAAAAAAAAACAAAAAAACAAATTGCCCAATATAGATCAAGAGAAGGAGACAAATTTGTCATTGGGTTCAATCTGATAGTGTGTATTGATAGGTGATTCTTCATGGTTGGCAGGCAGTTAGGTGGACCAGGTGAAGGAGATAACTTCTTTAGACAGCACAATTGGTGCCCAAAGTTGATAAGAACTGATGTGGTCCTGAATTTCAAATGAGCTACCTGATTTATAGAGATCATATGCCACAGTTAAATGAGTTATTGTAGTATTGCTAACAGTTAACAATGAGAAAATCTTAGACTAAAAATACAAGTAACTTTGGAGGAGGAGGAAAAAAAAACAATCAAACTCATCTTTTTTTACACCTCTCTTTCAACTCAACAATATATTAGTGGAGGAACAGTTCTTTTCTTTCTTCCCGACACCTAGCCAAAGGATAGCCAGCAGTATCCAGAGCAGGATAAATAACTTAAATTGTCTTTTTTGAAAGCTATGAACTTAATATGTAATGAATACAGAACAAAATTAAAAATATATTTAAAAAGCACTAAATGTAAAGTCTTTTGTTAAACTGAACCCCTATTTTATAAAAAAATTATTTTGCGGAGCTTAGCATTTGATTAAAAGATAACAAAACTATAAGATTTAATTAATTAAAAAATATAATAATTTGGATTCACAGTAGTATAAAGTTTCAGGTAAAAATATAAAGTTGAGGTCTAAACACTTTTGAGGCAGTTATAATTGATTAAATTGACCTAAGCACTTGACTAATATTTATTTTATTATCTCTGGGAGGATGAAAAGTGAAATCAGTAATGGTGGGAATTGAACTCAGACCTTAAAAGTGACACAATTAAATGTCACAAGGCATTTTATCCAGCACTCAACCATTCGGGCCATCCACTTCATATTTGGGGAAGAGAATGGGTGATTAAATCATCTTTTAAAATACAACGGATACTTATTTGTTTAGCAGTGGGATCTGAACTTGAAACTTAGAGAGGCATGATTAAATACCACAAAATGTTTTATCAGGTGCATTCTGCACCTAAAGCCATAGTAATAGTATCAATAATATCTGCAATGCTTACATTAAACAAAAAAGTAAGAAAGAATAGAGTATGTTAAATAACACACTATACAATGTGTGTATATCTAATTACAGCTAGTAGACTCTTGGAAACTCATCACCAGCACTAAAATGCTTCTAGAACTAAGGTACTTAACTCAGTATACTCCAACTCACCTAATTATAGATAAAATCGATAAGTTAATATTTTGTTAGTTTGTTGGGCTAAGTGTAACCCCTTCTTTGTTTGGTTGTAGCTTGGAAAAGGAAGTATGTTTCTAAAATGGCTTGCTTTCATAAAGGCAAAGTTTCTGGTTGTACCATTGTAATCCTATATCTATGTGTGTGTGTGTGTGTGTGTGTGTGTGTGTGTGTGTGTG
>NC_068982.1:60646864-60653427 GCF_001194135.2 Octopus bimaculoides | reverse complement strand
TGTGTGTGTGTGTGTGTGTGTGTGTGTATGTGTGTGTGTGTGTACATATAGCTATAGAGGTTTGTGTAAGTGTATAAGCTTTTGAACATATGTACATCAATGTAAAGAGAAATAAAAGATATACTCTACTAAGCCACTTAAAACACTAAAAACTTCTATCATGCAATGTCACAGGCATTCATTCACTTTCAACCTAATTGCAAGAACTGGAGCATTATCACACAAACCCATACAATACCAACAGTACTCTTCTCCCTCTTGTAAAATTTACTTATAATCAGGTCTTCCCTTTGCATTCCCACCTTTATTTTTAAATAGTAATTTAAGTGGGTCATAAGACTCTTGTTGGAGAGAAGGTCAACTCTTTTCCTAAGATTTGTTTTTTGCCATCAAATGCAAAGGAAAATCTACTTCAGATCAATATATTCATAAGTAATACAAAAAGGAGCTACCTTGCAGAAATAAGTATAAGATATGTACCAAATTTGATGCATGGTTTAAGTAAATGTTACATGATGATCTATGAACTAAATTAAACACCTTGCACCTATTGAAGGCCAGTCACAATAAATCTATCACAACTTTTTCAGAGCTTACCATACAGATATCTGTTACTTGGACCCAACGAATAGATTTTTTATTCCTTATACTTTGATAGTACAATTTTCATTCTTAGTGTCAAATTAGCAGCCTGTAAGTAGTGGTTGGGACCTGTCACTAAACATGGGTGTTTTGAACACAAGGTGATGCTCTGTGTCTGGTGGAATTATGAGGAGATAGTTCACAACGACTTTATTCTAGACAGTCAAACCATTGATGCTAACCTGTACTCCAAACAGTTGGAGCAGATGTATGCCATTGTATGGCAAAAATACTTGGCATTTATCAACAGAAAGTGAGCTCTTTTGCAAGACAATGCAAGACATTATACTGTTCAAATGACCTAGAATAAACTGCAAGAACTTAAGAGAATCAAACTGATGTCCCACCCAGCATATAGTCCAGACCTGGTGCCCTTGAACCAGATCCAACTTGTTCAGATCCATGGCTCACTTCCTGTGCTTGTGACACTTCATCAACTTAGAGGAGGGGGAAAGCTTCAGTGAAGGTGTTCTTCATCTCAAAGAACAAGAGCTGGTATCAGTGTGGGATTAACTAATTGGCAGAAAGGTGGCTTCAGACAGTGCAACATGATGGCTTCTGCTTTGAATGCTAGGCTGTTGTCGTAACTTGATCAATGAAGCAAATAAGTTACTAAAATATTGCAAAATTTTTGACTCGACACAATACTAAGGTTTTATGATGATGGTGGGTTGCTAAGATGTTAGAATTTTCTTCATTCAGTTTTGTAATGATCATGGTAAGATATGTGGTAGCAGTGTGGTTAAGTATCTACTGATAATATAAAACCTGCTTGGATACTACCCTGAATCTGACAATGTTTTATGTATAAAAATAACAACTGAAAATACTGTAAAAAAAATATATATCACAGAAAATAATAGTATTTTGAACTATCTTAATAAGTGTGGTATCATTTAAAATATTTTTGAAATTTCATAAAAGAAAAATAATTATTTGTCAAGTTATGAGAAAATTATTATTTTAATAAAAAAAAAACACATGTGTGTGAGTGTGTGTATTGATTATGATTTGATTTTGAAGCTAATCTAAATTATAAGAAAATTATAAAAGTAAATATCTGTTTCATAAGCTATAAAAACTATATCAATAAATGTCTTGGCAGACTATCTTCTAGGTCATATTGGCTAACAAGAAAAGTTGAATTGAGATTTTTAAGAATAAACATGGAAATGAGGTATAAGGAGAAGAATAAATAAATAAATTTTAACAATAATTATAAATTAAAAAAAAGAAATTGCTAATTTTGAATTAGGGTTAATTTACTTATAATTTGCTAAACATTTTTTTACTGCTTGTCTTGCTTGCTTTTATAATTAAAATACTAATTTTGATTTCAATCAACAGAAGATAATTGCAAGTAATTATTTTATGTTAATATTTATTATATTTATGTAAAAGCGTTATGTAATAATAAATAAAATAGAAATGCTGTAAGACAATAAAAACACAGGAAAGAGAATCAGGAAAACAATGTAGTATTCCATGAGCATTTATTTGATGATAAACATAATTACAGTGCGTGTGCACTTCAAACAGTAATTTTGCTTGCTGTAGCTATAAAAGCACTATCATACTATCAAAAAGTACCAGATATCTTGGTACATTCTGTAACTTGAAATGGGAAATACTAAATGCCACTTATTACATTCAAAGCATTTGAAACTAAAATTGTCATTGAGAAATGGACATAAATTCCAAAAGGAATTGCCAGGATAAGGAATGCATTTTAAAGTGAAATGCTCTTAGAAGATTTTACAGTCAATCCAATTCTAACACTCAATTTGTTGCTGTTGTGAATGACAAAAGCAGAACATTCTGTCCAAAATCAATAGTATGATCTATTTCTTGTTACACTGGCAATTGTATCCCATTGGTATTAACAGCAAGCGTTTATGAATGATGAAATTAATTTTGAGAGCAAGTATTCCTACAGTAGACTTAAAAGACAAAAATAAACCCTCAGGGTATCTGTGTACACAGGTGGCTAGTATCATGGAACCTTCTGAGACTAAGTGATGGTTTAGTGTGGACATTGGACATGACAAGCAGAAGGCTGTAAGCAATTCACATCAATCATTGACCACAGAAGTCTGGTGTGAAACCAAAAGAAAAGGAAAAAACCACACCCAATGAATGCCTGTAACTTAGCATGTTGAGATAAGGGAAGAAGTGAAGAGAAAAAAAGTATCATGGAGCAAAGAGGAAATTCCTCCACTTAATAGAAGGAAAGTTTAAAAAAATCATTGTTATTGGTTTAGTTAAATAATTTGCTTAATAAAAGTTTATAATTCAACAGATATGGATAACTATTTAAACAAATCCTTATATTTAAGAGCACAGAGGTGGGGATAAATACACATTTGTACAAAGACACGCACATACATACAGTATACAGGGCAAACTAATAGAGTTGTTAAAATGATGGAATAATTGTTTTGCAGTACTTGTGCTGGTTCTCTAAACCCTGAGTTTATATCCATACAAATCCAAATTTATTAATCCCTGAAAAACAAATAAAGAACCAGCCCGAGACAGGCACAGGTAGAATAGCTAAAATGTCAAACAAAATGTCTTGTGGTATATGTAAGTATGTATATGTGTGTGTGTGTGTCTGTGTGTGTATACATACACACACGTGTATAGAGTATATTTTTTGTTACTTATGTATGTATACATAAATGACTCACATATACATACATACCACCATACATATATATATATATACATGTGTGTGTGTGTGTATATATATATTTATACACACACACATACTCTCTCTCTCTCTCTCTCGCTTTATATATATGTATATATATATATATATATATATGTGAAAAGAAAGAGAGAAGAAAAAAGGAGAGAGATGGTGAAAAGAAGCAGTAGAAATGGTTTTATATAATTGCTGGCACTGTAATACAGGTGTATCTTCTCTGAGGATTGAATTTAGGAATTAGTTTTAATTTCCGTTGCTATGCTCTTGTTAAAGTCATAGACATCATAATTTGTTACTTCCCCCATCCCATATAAACCTAAATCATTATATCTACATAAAACGATATATGAATGTGAATGTGTATGTGTGTTTGTTTCTGTGTGTGCACGAAGAGGAAAAAAAAATGTAGGCGTGAAGGAAGTGTGCCATGGAGACAGAGGCAAATATGTATGTCTCTCCCAGTGACTATCAAAACAAAACATATTTCAGCATGAAATAACTGTGTGTATAAATTTTTCTCCATGTGATTATGTTTTTTAAAACAATAGTCTGAGAATATAATAATTAATCTTCTAATACTTCCATCAATCCTTAAATGTTGCAGAAGTTCATTAACTAAATGCAATAATCTAGTCTAAAAGAAATAAAACACTATTATAAAAATTACAAAGATCTGATTATTATTATTGTTGTTGTTGTTGTTGTTAATAATAATAATAATAAATAATAATAATAATAATAATAATAATAATAATAATAATAATAATAATAATAATAATAATAATAATAATAATAATAATATAAAACACATACATACACACATGCACACATGCCATGCAGAGTACAAGTCAAATGCAATTAATTTTAGCTTTGGAGTATTCCACGAAGGCAATAGTAGAATGGAGATGGAATGAGAAAGCATAACAGACATCATATCAGGAAAGGGCTTACAACTGTCATCAGCTAGCTCATTCCCTAATTTGGACAACAAGCTAAAATATGATGAGAATGTATGAAGTATGATATCTGGCAACTTACCATATAAAAATGAAGGGTGGGGTTAACTGAAAGAAATTAAAATTTCTTTGTGCTGCTGTCCACAGCGTCCTAGGCTGAGTATGATAAAACACAAATCTAATCATTACATAAGCAAAGTAATATCAACACATACACAGCATATGTATGTAGAAGTCATATCTGTGTATATACACAAAAATATATTCATTCACCAAACACATTTTTACATGGATAAGCATAATAATTCACAAATATATGCATATGAACTGCATACACACATGTTTATACCTGTGTGTGTGTGCCCTCAAATATGTCTATATACATGTTCATATATACATATATATAAACAGAGACATACATATAGATGCATATATATACTCATACAAATATGTACACACACATATATGCATATATAAGTGCTTGTGAGTGTGTGTACGTAAGTTAGTAAACATACATGTTAGTAAATGTACATGTTTATATAATACATGCATTCTTTTATTCTTTTATTTGTTTCAGTCATTTGACTGCGGCCATGCTAGAGCACTGCCTTTTTAGTTGAACAAGTTGACCCCAGGACTTACTCTTTGTAAGCCCAGTACTTATTCTGTCAATCTCTTTTGCCGAACCACTTAGTTACAGAGATGTAAACACACCAACACTGGTTGTCAAGCGATGCTGGGGGGGACAAAGACAAATACACAAATATATACACACTCACACACACAGTTTCCATCTACGAAATCCACTCATAAGACTTTGGTTGGCCCGAGGCTATAGTAGACGACATTTGACCAAGTTGCCATGCAGTGGGTCTGAACCTGGAACCTTGTGGTTGGTAAGCAAGCTACTTACCACACAGCTACTCCTATATATATCTACATATACTTCCATATATATTATATATACACACATACACACACACACTAAGTGTATACACAGACATACACAAACACATGTACAAACATAAACATATATATATATACATATATTCAGTGATGGTGGTGTTGCGTAGGATGGCATCTCTTATTGTAAAACAATATGAGTGATTCAAGAAACAACAGAATATGAAGCCTAGTGAATCCAGACTGGCTTTTGACAATGATGAAAGTACACTATAAAAATCCACTGAGTAGAAAACACCAGTTGAGTATATTCAATCTTTAGTGGGTGGTGTGTACTGAACTCTCTACGCAAACAAATTATGTATAACAGAATGAAGTTATGTTAATCTCTTACAAATATATTATGTACAGGGACACTACATGTTCAGCAACTACAGAAGTACTATTTTAAAACTAATCTCCTCTAAGTCTGCTATCAGCCAAATCTAAGGAATGGTGCTTGATATTTTGAGTTGGGAGTGTTCATTGTATCATAGATGAGTTACTCAGCATTTATTCTAGTCTACTTGCTTTTTCTATTTTATTTCATACATTGATACTTGTATGTTTTATATTTTTATATTTAAATGTATGCTTACACACAGACAGTCACTGGAACTGTACTTCTTTATATATATATATATCATCATCATCATCATCGTTTAACGTCCTGATTGGCCTCTGTGCCAGTGGCACATAAAAGCATCCACTACACTCTCGGAGTGATTGGCATTAGGAAGGGCATCCAGCTGTAGAAACTCAGCCAAATCAGATTGGAGCCTGGTGTAGCCACCTGGTTCACCAGTCCTCAGTCAAATTGTCCAACCCATGCTAGCATGGAAAGAGCATGTTAAATGAGGATGATGACGATGATATATATATATATTGTAGCACTCCGTCGGTTATGAGGATGAAAGTCCCAGTTGATCTGATCAACGGAACAGCCTGCTCATGAAATTAACGTGCAAGTGACTGAGCACTCCACAGACACATGTACCCTTAATGTAGTTCTTGGGGAGATTCAGCGTGACACAGAGTGAGTTAAGGCTAGCCCTTTGAAATACAGGTACAACAGAAACTGGAAAAAAGAGTGAGAGAAAGTTGTGGTGAAAGAGTACAGCAGGGTTTGCCACCACCCCCAGCCAGTGCCTCATGAAACTTTAGGTGTTTTTGCTTAATAAACACTCACAACGCTCAGTCTGGGAATTGAAACTGTGGTCCTATGACCACGAGTCTGCTGCCCTAACCACTGGGCCATTGTGCCCCTCTCTCTCTCTCTCTCTCTCTCTCTCTCTCTCTCTCTCTCTCTCTCT
>NC_068982.1:60630885-60646849 GCF_001194135.2 Octopus bimaculoides | reverse complement strand
TATATATATATATATATATATATATATATATATATATATGTATATATATATATGTATATATATATGCAGACATGTATACACAAGATTCAATGCATGGCACATATTCATATATACATGACAATATGTTGCTTTACTTTTGAAAACTCTTTCTTTAGAATTATGAATATGGTGCAAATCCATTTTGATGGACTCAAATCCTAACATGCAGTGATGGCAGTTACAAACAGCTCCTATGTGGACCATCAATTTCTCACTGAACTATATATCTGGTCCTGATTTACTTTTAGCTTCCTCATTCATTACTTGAAGAAGTTTGAAGCTATTTATTCCACATTATGATTCCTCACGACTCAACAGATTACAGTGAAGAGCACTCTATTAAAGACTTACTGTAATTTGACAAATGCAATATAAAGTTGTTTGTCCTTTACAAAGTTCTTCTGCAAGTAATTTATCCTCCAGAAACACAGCATATATGATTTCCTAGCATAACATAAACTCAAATTACATCTTACCCAACTCTAATATCTCCAAGTCTTTAATTGCTTTACTCACTGTCTCCTGTTGGCTCCACAGGGACGAGACATTCCCTCTTCTATTTATAATGTTCCTCAGCAATCTCTCATAATGACAAATCCATTGGCTTTGTTATTCAGCATACTTTCATCAAACTGGTAATGCTTTCCTTCAATGACATCATATTTTGCCCTGAGACACTCTCCCACATGCTGCTCATCCTAATATACAAAACTTTTCACTCACTACTTCTCTTCTAGTTAGGAACATAGTTGACACCTTTCTTTTTGTGTAACCTAAAAATATAGTTCCTTGAACTCATTTCTAAAAACTATTTCCCCAAAGCTTGTTGTATATTTCTTGTATTAAATAGTATTCCAAGTTTACTTCAACAATAAAACTGAACAACTGCTTGCAATGTGTTGAGTATACCTTTGTGTGTCTACCATTATATTTCTATCTACCTCTCAGAATAAAGGAAACATCACTCAGTTTCCAAACACATGGTCTGATGTAGTCTTTTCAACCTTACCTAGTTTGTCTTCACTCTAATTGTTTTTTTTTTTTATAAGATTAAGGTTTATGTTGCTTGTTCACAACTATGTTCACAAGAATACAAGGAAAATTCGTTCCTTCATATTTAGAAAGCAACATGCATATCAGTGTATCTGTTATGATGTTTCTCCTTGCCATTCGCCCTTGTAGTTTTCTGGTTTCATAAAATACATCTATCAACTTATTACATGGGTACACACATTTAGTGAGATAGACATAGATAGAGAGAAAGAGAGAGAGAGAGAGAGAGAGAGAGAGAGAGAGAGAGAGAGAGAGAGAGAGAGAGAGAGCGAGAGCATAGCTTTGTAAAAGGCAACAGATAAAAAGACCATCCAGAGTGGAATCTCTAAAGTGGTTGGATTGACTAATCATCATCTAGTTTTTGTAACCAATCTTACATCAACCATCATATATAGTAAATACTATACACCTCGAATGGACAGTCAAAACTATTTGTATCTAATATGTTGGTAACTCCAGTGTTGTGATCCCTACATTTCTAATTATCATATCAGTCTGAAAGCTAGTTCTACTCACTGAATTTGTAGGTAGATAAATGGTTATTGCAATGAAGAATAATATTCTTTGAAAGAATCAGTAGAAAAAATTTATACACAGTAATAAAATAACAGTGATAAGTTTATAATGACAAACAAGCTATATATTTGTCTTACTAAGAGAATACATTACATTTGACACTTAGCAAATGGCTGAATTAGTTAATTTCAATGTTTCTTTATTTGCTACATTTTTTTCTGACTTCGTGGTAATTAAGAAAACAGCAACAAAGTATGCAAAAAAAAAAAAATTGTTGTATCATCACCTTAAAATGCCATCTCATCTATTAGTAGTTTATTCTAACAGTTGTCATGACCAGAGCACGCTGTATGTATAACAAATTAAAAAACAATAACAGCAATAAACCTATCGACAACAACAACAACAATAATAATATTGACATTGTCCCTTTTCTTGTTTTAATAAACCAAACAAGTATCTAAATTCAACTAATCTTGTCTATAGATATGTCCTGCAGATAAATCTTATGACAAATTTAGAGTGGATTTATTATGCCTCTGTAGATTAAGTAAATAAGGTATTATTGGCAATTATAAATAGATTCCACTGGAATACTGAGTGAACTGACTCTCAAAGTGTAGCTCTCTGAAAATAACTAGAGTACAATCATTTTTCAAGTATTTTGCATTGATAAAATTGAAAGAAGCGGATTAACAGAAAAACTGGATAATTAGTTAAAACATTCTTGGGCTAGTTGAATAACAGAATCTATTTAAGTGCAAATGAGCTACTCTATTACTTTTTGCCTAAGTTGTTGTCATACAGAAATACTGATGAGATTTAATCCCCTATGTAGAACAACAGATAATCTCTTAAATAATCTTCATCATGCTAAGTAGATTCACCTATACTGTAAAAATACCGATATAGGATTATCATAAAAAAATCAGTTATTAAAGATTTAATTGTGGAGCTTCTACAATATATGAGAAATAATCTAATATTAGTTCAATGACTAAATCTCTTTTTCATTACATGAATATAACATAACATCCAATACACGCATAAATTCTTCGATCTGTCTTTCTTTAATTAATTTCAATCATGCAAAAATAAATTGAGTGAAATACATATTTTTCCAAATAGTTGTCTAGTTTTCAGCAAAAGAGAAGAGAATGTATTTCAGTAAACTTATACTCAAAAGATCTATTTGAAAATATAACTAAAAAAAAAAAAAAGAACAGATTATAATATCATTTATAACAATTGGATTGCCTTCTCTTTTTCTTTCTTCTTTTTTTTACTGATTTTTAATATATTCATTTGAATTTTGTGATGCTGAAAATTATGATTATCTTGAAAACATATTTCAGTTGAAAGATATTGAGGAAACTTAGGATATTAATAGATTAGTCTTTTCAAGGGTATTTTAACTGATTGTTTAGGCTGAAACAATGATCAGTACAGTTAAGGTAACATGAATAAAATCAAGAGAATCTGAAAGTAGAGCACTAAATACTCCTTGCAAAAGTCTGTAAAACAAATTCTAAGTTTGGATATTTAGAAATATAGCAATCATTTTGAATTATTAGTTCTAATTTGAACATCTAGATATTCTGGACAAGATCAGAGTGAACCTTGTAGTCATTAGAAGAATGAGTAGAGGGAAGTTGTTGAAAATGTTGTGGTTATGAGTTGATAAGATGGTGATAGTTAGAATTAAGATTATTTTCAAGCATAGATGAATATGAGTATTTATGCATAGAATTTTATAAGCAAACAGAGGCTGGCATGTAAAGAAACAGTAAAAAATTCTCACAAGACTACACCGAGAGTTGTGTTGCAGAATTAAACATTACACTGATATTGCTGAATATACAGCAATAGAGAAATTAAAGATATGATTGCTATGAGAATTGAGAAGAAAATTATGTAAGAAAATTCATATATGAACACTGACCTAAGAACATATTAATGTAAATTCATGAGAGAAGGAATCAGATGATATTAATTGGATTATCAAATATGGTTCCTTGAGGGACACACTAAGAAAGGTGAAAGTAAATATCTGATAAAATTAATAGCTTTTTAAAACTATGTCTGATATTTATTAAGATTGGTATTTGTCAAATTTGGATGATTGTGCCATTAGATGATCATGCTTAGAGAAATTCTAGACCAGCTTTAGAATACAGAGGAAATTGTCAATTTAAACTTCCTGTTTATCAACCTAACCAATCAGTTAGAATTAATAAAAATTGAATAAGTTTGTGTGCCATGAGAAGAGGTGAATTCTAATGTTTTGGAAATGTGTTGGATGGCTGTAAATAAAGTTGACGAGGTTTAGAAAAATGAGAGAGAGGAGTCAACCAGTAAGAACAGTAGGCCATAGGAGGTTAATAGCCAAAGCAATGATATGAGAAGTTGATCTCTAAGTGTATACGTATAGGCACTCACATATGCATGCAAACACAAGCAAGGGAAGAAGATGGAGTGTTAAAAGAAGAAACAAGATAATGACTATGCATTCAACACACAGACACAACATATAAGTGCTAACACAAACACATGTGTGCACGTACACACACACACACGTCTGCACCCACATCTCTTTAACTGTTAAGACTTAATATAAGTAAGCAATTCCTAACACTAGTAGACAAATGTGATAAAATTGAAAAAGCCCTGGCAAACTTATTTAAACATCACAGCAAATTTCTTCACAAGGTGCTCTCCTTTTGTAAGCTTTCACTTGCTCATAACCTAGTAAATACTCAATACTCTCCATACACACAAAGGGCTCCTACCTTCCTTACCATTTAACTGGTTGCTTCTAAATTTCTGTACTGATATTGATATTTATTCATATCTGTTATGCAAATTCTTATAAATTCAAAACAATGACACATTGCATTATTTAAATAAACCATCATAATTTTCATATATCAATCACATAGCACCAATACACACGCAATACCAATTGAGAAGAATAAGTATTATTATGGTATAGTAAATATATCTGCTGCTTTCACTAGTTGGTTTTGAAGACCAGATCCACTTTGAAATTACCTTGTCAAACAAAATTTTAATCAATCGATCTTATTGGTATTTGTTTGCTGTTTTTAAATCATAAAACATCCAAGAAGGAAATTTTGTCAACTGATTGCTTGACTATGTTACATGTGAAACCCTTCCATATCTGTATCTAGCATGTAGAGTGTTATGCTGAGTTATTTTTCCTCAAATCTACATTTAGTTTATTTAGTCTGATCTGGTGGCTGTTACATTGGAGTTTCCCAGTCATGTAGCAAGTTCTAATTAGAATAGATTGAAATATCTAGGCTACTCCTGTCTGAAGAACTGTACTTGTCAGGTAGGCCACTGGATCAACCAAAATAAACTATTTCTATCTTCTACAGTACTGATCACTAGTTCCATTCATTAAAACCAACACACACACACGTACATGTACATGCACACAAAACAAATACATATATAAGCTTAATCAATTAAGGTTTCTAATCTGGAGGGCACTGCTTCAAAATAAAACTGATATACTATTTGGGACAGTAGGGAAAATATTTTAGTATTTGGAAGGATAACAAGCAATAAAAACTGCATCCAACCCACATCAGTAAGGAAACAGGTGATGTTACTGCTGTTGCTAATCAAGATTTTGGAACCCAATGAGATTTCTACAATTACAAACTTATTAATATAAGTATACCAAACTGCTAGGGAAACCATTTATAAAATATTTAAAACACACACAACCCTGCAACGAAGAAACTTCAGGAACTACAAATGTATACATATAAACACAAAGAAATATTAATATAGTGTTTGAAACATACATTAAAACTATAATCTGATAATTGAAAAAAAAAAAAAAAAATGTCAACATCTTAAAATTTCTTTTTATTTTGTAGGTCATATGCAAGTTCTATTTCCTCATAGTAGTTCATCTATTGTTCAGAATGAATTAATCAACAAACAGTTACTTCCAGCTGTTAATGAAATTAATTCTTATGAAATTATAAGTGAACAAATTTTCTGTTATTCTTTTGCTATTCATAATACATGAATGTATGTATATTGTAAATGTGTATCTATCTATTTGTTTGCGTGTGCATGCATGCATGCATGCATATGTGGTGTGTTTGTGTGTGTGTGTGTGTGAGGGATAGATAGATAGATAGATAGACAGAGAGAGAGAGTAGTTTGTAAATCTTGTAATAAATGTTGAAATCTCTCATATTTGTCAAGACAGGCGGCAACATTTTGAGTAAGTGGAAAACTTTTAACTAAATCATAACTGTGGCAATGTTTGCAACAAAGAAGGAATGTGAACAAAAATGCTAATGCTCCATTTTCTTTTTAAGGAAAAACACCACAAGGAATTTATTAAAGGAAACTGAAAAATTACAGAGTAAGGAAGAAATTAATAGAATATGAAAAAGACAGAAAATGTCTTTATCCTGTGTCTTTTAAGCAAGCTTCCTTTTGAGAAATAGTAACTTAGTTGAATTGTTGTTCATATGGCGCTACTTGGAGGTATGTGTATATACAAAGAACAATTTTAATCAATTCTAGAAAAATGAATTACTATGAAAAAACTGTTAAAAGCATTTTCAATTGTAAAAAAAAGAAGAAAAAATGATTTAAAAACTTAAAACATTATTCAAACTATGAATATCAATAAATTTTGCAATTGGTTTATGTTGTTTCTGTCATGTGTCTTTGCAGGAAATGAACATGCAGAGAGAATGGGATGTGAAGGAGATATGCTAAGAAAACTTAAAAACAAAAAGAGAAATTTCTTCCAGACAAGCTTTCAAAGGATTCATAAATTATATACTTTTACTACCTCCCAACATATTTTCACTTTTACAAATTGCTTAAATCATTAGCATTCAGCTTAGGATGAACATATTTCAAGGATTTGTGAATTATGGGACATTAGAAAATCAAAAGATATGAAATATCTTAAATGTTCTTTAAGCATTTCAGAGTAAGAAACATTACTATTTTACAACTATTGACATGAAATTATGTTCTTTTGATGAATTGGTAATGTTGTTAAATAACATTTTCCACATGATTCATCAAATAAAGTAGACAATGAATTTTGGTAGGTGGAAACTGTGCAGAAACATGTAATATGTGTGCATGCATGTGTGTGTGTGTGTGCATGCATGTGCACGCACGTGTGTGTGTGTGTGCATGTGCCTATGTCTGAATTTCTATCAAAGTTGTTTTTGTGTTTTGTTCCTGTATATCCCGTAACTGAGCTGTTTCTCAAATTTAGTGATTGATAAAATAAGTACCAAACTGTGATATATACTGAGGTTAAGATGATTAACTAAAGCCTTGAAAGCAGTTCTTCAGGAAAACCCCAATGCAATGACTAGCATCAGTAAAAGAGCAAAAGAATTTGATTTAATAAATCAAAAGAAAAAAATATAACTTGTAGAAAAATTAAGCAAAAATGGAGTTTGAATTTCTTTGAATTACAGCAGTGAGATATTTGGTGAAGCGGATAAAAAAAAAAGACTATCAAGTGGATTGGATCATTTAAACTTGGAAATTTTAGTAATTAAACTTAGACTCAGTTTAAGTTTTCAATATAGTCCATGACGTAATATGCATGCTTTGTGAAAGCGCATTATCAAGACAAAGACTTAAAAAAAAGGTGAGATCAATTTGAATGATGTGAGTTCAAAAATGTTTTTTTCTAAATGTTCTTATTACTTCATAGGTCTAGAAACAATGAAATTCCAAATTTTACCTCTACTGTCAAGAAAACCTACATCAGTTTAAATTAGGAATGAAGAGAACTGGTCATACCAAAGCTAGAAGCAGTAATGCGATGATAGAGAATAAACAAATGATTGAAAAAATATTTTGGCAATGAGAAGAGTGGCAGGGAGAGGTTAAAACTCACAATGAAGACACATTTTTGCCTGCATCAGATATGTTCCAGAATTACTGTCATCTGGCTTTCATCAAGAGCAACAAGGCAATAAAGGGAAGCAGGGAAGAAGATTCCAGGGGATAGCATTCAAATTACATACTAAACTAACATCTTGGAAAAAAGAATAAATAATAAACACAAATGAAAAACTCCAAAACTATTTACAATATGCAGGAAAATAATAAGAGATCTCTTGCCATATATAAAATTAACAATAGCATTAATGCTAATAAAACACAAATATTTTATATGCCCAATGAATAATAGTTTCCATTGCAGTATCAGAATCTAAAATGTTGAATTGAAATATTTCTAAATTAACCTTTCAGTAATTTATATACCTCCTTAGATTAAATATATCTTTTCCAACTGTCTTACAAATATAATTTTAGATTGTACAGTATATATAAATGAATAATAAAGTATTAATAAATAAATGTACGTTTCAGAAAAAGAAAAGAAAAGCTAAAAGAAAAATACATGACTTGGCTGATCAATGTTATTCTATAATGACCAACACAAGAACAGAAAGAAAAAAAAAGCATATTATGTAGATTTGTAGATTTTAATATTACTGACTAGATTCATGGATATTATATAGGGACACTAGGCATTATTTATGGCACATACAAAATAAATAAATAAATAACCAACTTTCTCAATAATATAACATAATGTAAGTGATTTTAGCTAATAAGGTTTCATATATATCAATATCTATCTATCTATCTATCTATAAATATATATATATATAAATATATAGATGTATTACAGGCAAAAAATGTTAAAGTAGTTGCATGATATTAAGAACATGACAACCAATATAGTGTTAAAGTTTCAATAAAATGCACCCAGTACATGATGTCAAGTAGTTGGAATTAGGAAGGGCAGCTAATTATAGAAACAATGGTGAAATAAAATATATGAGCGATACAAGGTTCTCTGACATGTCTACACAGAGCAATAACTCTGAATATGAGCTGACTTGGATTGTGACGACCCATGTAACTTATGTATGGCAAGAAGATATAAAATGATGATGATGATCACACACACCCATACATATATCTTCATTTGCTTTTTACATCTGTTTTTCCATGCTAGCATGGGTTTGATGAATGTATTATTGAGGCAATGTTTTTGAGCCAAATGTCCGTATCACTCACCATTTTATTTGTTTTTCAAGAGAGGGACACACACACACACACATAAAACATGCAGAAGTGATAACAATTCTAGAAATTATTGCAATTTATCCTCTTAAGTTTGATAAACTAAGTATCTGTCATGTTCTAGGGTTGACTTAATCAATTATATCTGTTCATTTAGGAATTTGTTGTCCTGGGCCAATGTAAGAAAGAAATCATCAACAAGGCCAATATAATTATTATTTTAAATTCTTATTATCAGAAGGAAATCATATTTTAATCATAGACTATCTTTTTTCCAAATTAGTTTTCAATGTCTTGTTAAATCATTCAAAAGAATATAATAGCACATCTGATGCATATATGCTATATATACCCAAAAGGTAGAAAATAGCCAGAGATCTCACCTGATTTTGTACACTATATACACTTATAATGACAGTAAACTGAAATCTTGTGCAGTTCTTTCTCTATAGAAAAATTACTGAGTTTAGAACTCTGCTCTTAAGTATTTCTTTTATATAATCTACTAACACAACTCCTAAAGTGAAAAATTTGAGTATTTCAAAGAGACACATTTCTCTCGATATGTTCTGCTATGTTTGATAACTGTTGATTCTAAGTTTTATCATCTAGTTAATTTTTAAAAAAGAAGAGTAAATAGAAAATTAAGTCTGTTTCATTTATTCTTGATGTTTTCATCAAGTTAGTGTCACATAAAGTTATATTTATCAAACATTTGTAACGAGTTCTTTTTCTTTGCTAGTTGTTAATGCTTTTCATTGAAAAGTATCAAGTGATTATACTTGCAACCTCCAGGCAAACTCATGCAATGACATGTGTTTATAGCGTCTCACTAGTTACTGGTCTCTCTCGATCCTGACAAAGCTTCAGGGAGAAACCAAGATGGAGTTTATTTCTAATGCTTCCAGTATTAACTGTTCTTGATCTCCCTTTACAGATTAATTATAGACAGATTGTTTGAAGTCCATGTGATGTACATTTCCACACTGTTGGGAGCAACGTCTTTTTTAAAAAAAAAAACTCCTCTCCCACGCACACCTTACTCTGTAATGTTAATCATGCCAACATGGTCACAGAACAACAAATACACACTCCAGGGCTTGAAAGAGTCATGCACACTGAAATTTTAATTAAATATCTTTGTTTAGGTTAAGTTTTCTATAATTTATTGCTTTATTGCACATTTCAATTTTCTTTTTAGTTCTTCAATTGCAATCAATAATTGACAAGATGAAACTCTCAAAGCTAATACAATGAATAAGAATGATTAAACTTTACAAACTTCATATCAATCTTGACTTAAATTCTGACAAAATAATCAAATCAGTGGAATATAGTATTTTTATTAACCTTCCTGCTGTAAAGATATTTATCTGAGAATAAGTTGCAAGACTAAGAAATCTAAGCAAATAAGATATTTATTATTTTCAATTCTTATTCTAGTTCAACAACTCTGAAGAAGTTCAGGTCAGATAAGTGTAAATAAAAATAACAGCAATAGCAATGATGCATATTATTTAAGACTGCAATGCTTGAGTGGTCATTGATTTTGTCAGATGTTATACTCACATGACAATTGATATGGAAAAGAGAAAATCAGAATTAATGCATTTCATTTGGTATATAATTTCTGTTTTTTGTAATTGAATTGACAGCAGTATATAACTGGTATAATTTTATCAGACACCCTTGCCAGACAATCCTGCTCATGAATATAAAATACAGTTAAGTTTAATTGTTATATTTTGATATCATTTAACTTGATTCATACTAATAGTACTCATTATTCATTTAGATTATATTATACGTGGTCTGCTTTATTATTTTGTAAAATACTTTGGAATTTCCTTTAAAGAGTAGGAAGGGGAAAGGGTATGAGTAAGATAGATTTCTTGATTTTGAATGATGTTAAATAAAACAAGGTAAACACTTGTTAGGAATCTGTTTAAAGTAATAAGTTATGACACTTTAAATGTGTTTTCAACTAGTTTTTTTTTTTTTAAATATTTTTAAGCATTTTTCAAAACTGAGAATTTATTAATTTATAACAAGAAAGAAAAATAAATATTTAAACTTTAAAACAATTATAATTAAAATAAACAACAGAAAATAAATATTTTAAAAATTATTCTAATACTAAATCTGGTATGCATTTAGCAATTTGTCCCAAGGAAACTAAATACAATGTTGAAATGTAAAAGTAGTTGTAGCAGTAGAAGAGCTAGTGGTAGAGTAGGGTGGTGGTGGTGGTAGTGGTGATAGCAGTGTCACATAAATCAATTTGATGAGGACAACGGTTGCTTTAAATTATGAGGACACCTATGAATTAATATACATAATTCTTTTATTATCAGTATAAGGATGGAATTTCTTTAGTAATCTAAATAAATATAAACAAAATGATATTAAATATTAATGAAAGCTAATAACAACATTGAAATGAATCAGACAGACAATCAGACTAACATGAAAGAAAAACTTCAGTTGTTAAACATGGGAGATGATATAGTATTTGTGTTGGTTTTTCTAGTAAAAAAAAAACTATATAAATAAATTAAATAAATAAAAATGAAGTGAAAAGCAACAACATTCTAATGATGTTCTTGTCATGACTAGCAAAATTCACAGAACAATAACTTTCATAATTTTTCAATCTTTCTAGATTACAAGATCAAATAGAAAAATCAATAATATTATAGAATATTTTTAGATGATTTTATCAACTGAAATCAGCTGAAATACTATTTTAATTCAAGACAGCTCAATACAGTCTCGGAATTTGGGCAGCAGCAGCAGCAGCAGATATTGGCCTTCATTATATATGAACAGAAGGAAAACTGCAAGTGAAGAATAAAGGCAATGAGGAAAGTAAGAAGAATAGAAAGATTGAAATGGTAAATATAGAAAGGAAGGAAGAAAAGCCAACAGAAAGGTAATGGGGGAAAGGAGAGAAAGAAAGGCGGGAGAGGAGTGGGAGAGGGAAAGAGAAACAGTAAAAGAGAGTTTTTAATAATTTATATAGCAGCCATTAACTGTAATGTGCAATGGTTGAAAAAGAATTTGAAATCCATAATCCTCTTATATCTCATGCATATGGTTTGGATATTTATCCGGCTGAATGAAAACATGAAATATATCCAGTGGAAAAGATGATGACCTCTCAATCATAAGAGAAAGAGAGAGATACAGACAACCATGTGATGTGCAAGGAAGTGAGCATAACAAAGTAATAAGAATGAAAGTTGCCACAAGAGTGGCTTATGCCAGAAAACATCTCACAGAGAATTAAAAAGTGAAAATTCAAAAGAAGACAAGCCAGTTATTGCTAGCAGAGATAAATCTACAGTGGCTAACTACAAAAGTTACCATGTTGAACATACTAATCTAAAATATATAGGCTGTATAAGAGACCACCAAGAAAGTTTGTCTAAATTACTTCACCTGGATGTTACAATGAAATTTTATGAGGGAGCTTAAAATAATAATCATAAATGTGCTTCAAACCAGGGAAAAGAAAACAGAAGCTATTTTTCTATAGCTAAAGTATATTAAATTTTATGTAGCTGCTAACAGGCATAGGGACTTTCTGAAAAAAACAAAACGTAAAAGGCAGAAAATATCTTATGAAAACTGTCAAAAGTAAATTTTAAAATATATCAACCATATTTTATCTTTTTCATCAAATGTAAATAAAACCCAGATGACTGTAATTTTGTCAGATTTTACAACACAATTGTATAAAATAATGCATTAAAATCTTTTAGTGATGATGAAAGCAAGACCTAAAAAACATTATATTTTACTAGAGAAGCTAAATGAATAATAGAATCAACACACCAAAATGAAAAGAGATTAAGATAACGTTTGAGCATATGCAAAACTAGTTCCATGACCAAACATCTCTACTATAGGATTTTGCAAGGATATACACTCAACTGATTAACAAAACTACAAACAATAGTTGGTTCTTCAACATCAGTAACACCTTCCTTATCAGCATGCCTTACAGAATGACAAAACATCAGATACAGAAAAGGGTGTATGAAAGTATAATAATACACTGGAGATCAAAACTATTTTTCTTCCTTTGATGATATTAAATTAATTTCTTTTCTTTTTTTACTTTTTAAATATAATAGCATGAGCTGAAATCCCACAGGGATTTATAAAATGTATTATATCACTTTCACATGTCGTCCATTATAAATAGTTATTATTTATAGAAGAGAAAATAGAATTAGAGCTAAGGTCTTGATTATTGAATTGTCATGGTTAATTTATTACAATAGGGAAGTTTTGTAACAGATAAACAGCAGAAAAACTAATTTCATTTATGACTAGCAACAGACGGTTTAACATTACTAGTTAGTATGGAACTAGTAAGTAAATGAAAGCAGAAATGTACCATAACTAGTCACAGTATTAAATCACAAACTAAAGATGGTGGATTGCTAGAATCAGTGGAGGGTTAAAAAAAAAAATTCCTTGTAGCATTTGTTCCAGCTCTTAACATTTTGCTGAGATAAAATTTGATTTTTATTTCCTTGAGGATCAATAAAATACCAGTGAAGTACAGAAGATGATTTATTCAACTAACACCCACCATTACCAATTTTTGACTTTGTGCCTATGTTATAAAATTAAAGAAAAAAAAAAGCAGTGAATTGACTGAATCATTAGAGTTTTTACAAAATATCTTGCAGTATTTCTAGCCCTTTACATTTCAGGTTCAAATCCTGCAGAGATCAACCTTGTATCTCTTTTCTTCAGGGTCAATAAAATAAAGCACTGGCCAAGTATTAGGGCCGATTTAAATGGCTAACCCTATCCACTAAATTCAAGACCTTGTGGCTTTGTTAGAAACAGTTGAGGGCATCTGTGAGCAGTACTTGACATACTGAGTGTAGATACTCAACTGCTTCCAATAAATTTTTTACTATTGTCAAAATAGTGGGTACAAGCTTTGAGTCCTTCTCTTAGGACAACATGGACTGATTATGACTAGAAATACAAAATGAATCAAACTAAGTATTTCAACTGATCAACTATCTCCATGTCCTGGTTGTGCTGAAGCAGAAGTGAATAAGGTTACTCAACAAGTTTCACACAACCTAAAACTATAACAAATATTTCAAACAGACATAAGTTTGTTAAGAGGATTAAATAATAATAGGAAAATAATTTTAAACAATTTATATCACTATCCATAATTTTTATTTATGTTCTCAGTAATCTGTAGTCTATATAAACATGTCAGTTTGTGATGACTCTAGCAATGAAATAGTAAACTTCAGAAGGAGTTCTTAACTTTCATATTTCAATAAATAAAACAAAGAATAATTTAAGTGATAGGGGGGGAATAATGACTAGGGATATGTCTCATAGCTACAATATGACAGACTTTTCAGTAACTGCTAATGGAAAGATCTATTATAAATAGTAATTATAAAGGAGTAAATTGGCTCTTCTGCCTTTATGTTCTGAGTTCAAATTCTGCTGAGATTGAATTTGTCTTTCATTCTTTCAGGGTCGATGAAATAAGAACCAGTTGAGCACTGGGGTTGATGTAATCAACTCATTGCTTCCCCCAAAATTTCAGGCCTATTACCTATTTTAGAAAGTATTATTAATAATAATTATTAAAACCTTATATATTATAAGAAGAAACAAGTGCAAAGTTGACAGAAAGTAAGGCATATGCGAAAGAGAAAGGGAAAGAAGGGTTTTAAGGGAAAAATAAAGAAAAAGAGAGTGAGAGAGAATGAACTATTAAACTTATTACTAGTCTTATATTAGATGAACATACTTTTTGTTTTATTGTATAAACAATACAATTTTACATTAAATTATCTATTTGACTTGTCTGACTTCATGCCTGATAAACTAGTTAGAAATTATCCATTCAGAAAAATGCCTAAATAGTTGTTCTTATTTTAGAAATGATATATTTATAGTTAAAACACATCACTTCATAGCAATATGAATGTTAACATGCAAATATTTTTATAAAATAAATAACAAAAGTCAATAAAAGTAAATTAATCTCCATAGCTGAACATTAAATATAATCAGCCTAGTAAGCTGTCAATCTCAAAATGACAATACATAAATTGCTCTTGTCACCACAATAGATTATAGTGGCATTTTGATAAGAAGATAAACTAAGCATGGTCACTAATTACACAAAGCTTCATAGTTTAGAAAATATGGCAATGTTTGAAGCTAGTTTACAATGTTAAAAGAGTTTTAACTGATTTCCCTGGCAGGCATCAATTGTAATTCTTTCTATTGACCAAATTACAGCTATTCCCATTTCAACATGTAAATAATAAAAACTAGAAGATACAGATGGCAAACATCCCTTTAATAATAATTTATAATTAAAGTAAAATAAAAGGGAAATAATTAGAACAGTGTTGAAAGATAATTAAACAGAAACAAATAATAATTTGTGTACTCAAGATACTGGTTAGACACTTTTCCTAAAAATACACCTCACACTGCTAATAAAACAGTTTAAAGCAATAGAACATCGATTTGGAAACTACGACAGCTTCAGGAATGGAGGAGAAAAGAAAGAAGAAAAGAATGGTAACAGACAGTGATATTATGTGAGTGACAATTTAGGCCAAATAAGTCAACAATATTGTCATTGATTCATCTGAATATTTTTATTGACACAATAAATTAGGGTTAACAGGTCATAAAACCTATACAATAGTGAAACAAAATAGAATTAGAAATCACAGTCACAATCAGCGGACATGGCTTACACAGAGAATAATGCAAATAATCCTTGAACAACAAAATTTTGTTTGATTTTTAACAAATTTTTTTTTATATGACAGACCAATATATATATTTGTCTTTTACTTTATTCAATAAACTTGAATATCATATTTTAGTTTTTTCTTTAAAATATTTAATAAATAACAAACTATTTCTGTAAAAAAAAAAAAAAAGCCAAAAAAGGTTTGAAATTTTTTTTTATCTAAAAGTTCGTAAAGACCAAGGGATGGTGTAGATGATATAAGGTTGAAAAAATGACACAAAGGGCCCTTTATGGCAAATGAAAGGTATGTCTTTTATATGCAGAAAGTGACCTGTTTTCATGATTCATTGAATGAGCAGCCATGAGAGACTGCTTAACAATAGTCACTGTTTTATTACGGATACAAGCACTGGATATCAATTGAAACATAAAAAAAGGACAACATTTTTTAATAAT
>NC_068982.1:60626098-60630736 GCF_001194135.2 Octopus bimaculoides | reverse complement strand
TACCGCACTTCACTGCTGCTGCCACTGCCACCGCCACCACTGCCATCAGCCCCACCGCCATCATTAGTTTAATGTCCATTTTCTCCATGCTGGCATGGAACACTATTAATATGGAAGCTATTGAAGTTCCTACAACCATAAAGAACTAGATATGTTTAACAAGATATTGTTTTCACACAATTATGAATACCTAATTTATTAGGAAATATTTTAGTTACTCTCATGGCAGTCTTATTATAGTAACACAACGCTAAAAGATTAGAGCATTCATTATGCTTATTCATACATATTCAAACGCAGTGAATGTGGCTCTGTTAACAAATTTTCAATAGAAGAGTAAAGTGTTTTATTTGGAAATTCTTATTTCATTCTGAATTTTAACTTTAATAGAAATACTGATTTGTTGTTGGCTTCAATAAATCTTCTAGGTTATCTTTTTCTTTTTTTTTTTTTAGTTTTGATTTTCAAAGTTTGTCAACATTTACACTTGAAAACAAATATGTTTCCTTTGTCCTAAAAATGTGTAACTGAAAAACCTGACAGCAGTCTATAGGCTGATATCAATAAAGAATAGTGATTCTGACTGAAATGTTTGAGGTGAACTAAATGGTACGAGAAATGCAGTTGATTATTCAAAAATGACAATGGCGATGGGACAGTAAGTCTGAGGTGGAGAACATTTTTAGTAATGGAGACAAATTGTTAGTACATGTGAACCTGTAGGCAAATTTTAAAAATCTATAGGTATTCAATTATTTTAAAATACCATTTTGTCTTGCAAGCTTAAACCAATTATTCTTTTCAAATTTTTAGGGACATCACCAGTGGATACTTTCAAATATATATATATATATATATATATATATAATTGCAGTGTAGAAGCATCAATTTTTGTCAGTGAACAGGTCGCAGTTTTAAAGCGACAAAAATATTTTGGCGCAAATCAAATTTAAATGTTGAAGTGAATCTAACGGTTTTTCTGTGTTCTTAAATAGCTTATAAACACCTCCCACACTGCAATTGTTTTTGTTTCAGTATACGATCTCAGATCAAGTAATATATATATATATATATATTACAGAGATGTACTTGCATAGAAAGTGACTTGATCTGAGATCATATACTGAAACAAAAACATACATATACTGTGTATAACTCCAATGTTTTAGAGTGTGCTTTTTTTTCTCAGATATATGAACTACTGACCGATATATATGTGTGTGTGTGTGTGTGTGTATGCCAACAAGCTAATACTTTTTTCCTCTTTTTCTTTTAATGTTATACCTCCTTATTTCATCTTTGGTACAGTCCCTGCTTTTTGTTTTTGCATTCTAAAATTAGTTGGCAATCATAATATAATGAAAATTAAAAAGAGTATGAAGATGATAGGTAACAGAAATACTTGTTAATAATCAGTTAAAAAGTGCATAATATTGATATATATTATATAGATTGATGCATAATATTAATGTTATATAATATTAAACAACATATGTTTTAATGAAATATCATGCATAACATTATTGCATGTAATTAGAGAAAATCTTAAAGATAAACATGCTGAATGAATCTGGTTCTCAAATATGTGTATATGAAAGTGTGCATGTTGGCAAAAAGATTGCTAGTAAATATCTACATCAAACAAAAATAGTTTGCGGTATTTGCTTCTATGTAAGTTACACCTCATTACACTCAGACTGATATGCCTTTCCTTATGGCCCCTATCTCATCACTGAGACCAAAAAGAGGAAAACATAGTGAAGGAAAGAAGAAGAAAAAATAAAAACAAACGTTTTATATTTAACTTCAACCCTTTTGATACCAACCTGACTGAAACCACTTCTGGCTCTATAGTACAAATGTCTTGCTTTCAAAAGTTCTGAATTAAAATCTTCCATCAAACCTTAGTCACAATTTATGTTCCTAACACTAGCTTAATGATAACTAAGTTATTTTACTAAATTCTTTGTTATATTTAAAATTAATTGAAAGAAACACAGAACATCTCAACATAAATATGGTAACCAAAGGGTTAAAACAGGATTTAAATTTGATAAAAATATGAAATATAGTTAAGAAAATACCACAGAAGTTATACTAAATGAGGTAAAATACTTTTTCACTATATAGGAATGTAAGTGAAATCTTGTGTCTAAATTTTTGCTATATTTGTCACAAGTATAATACAGCCTTCCATTCTCCTTTCACAACTAAGTTTGCTTTTCCATTAGTTAAGAAATGGTCATTATGTATTTATTTATTATCATCATCAGTTATCTTATATAGGAAACATGGAGAAATATTTCTTTTAGAATGGATTAATTCCCAGAAAAGAAAATAATCAAGTGAAGAGTGGAGGTCGAAACAATTCCATCCTGTCTTGAAACAATATCTTCTAAATACCAGCATATCAAAGACCTAAGATTTCAACAAATATGAATTTGATTTCAAATAACAGTTGTTTTAAATAGATTGAACTTTAATCTTCAATTTCTGATTCATTCAGTTTAGATATAATTCCTCAACTGCAGCTGCTTCTCTTTTCAGGTTTTTCATTTCTTTCTTTCTCTCTTTTTTCTTTCTTTCTTTATTTATAGAATAACATCTAATTGAATATCACAACTGGATTCAGTCAATGACAGAACACATAGGGTTAATCACATCACTAAGGAAGCATTCGCTTCATTGGGAAGTGAAGCAAGAACAGCAAGCGTCTTGAATCAATCTAGCTAATACCAACCAGTTAAGACGCAAGTTGAGCATGACCGTACTTTCTGGTTGATACTAACAATATAGAATTAGTGTGTTCTTGAAACGACATCGAAGGTAAGCTACTAATATCAAAATGGCAAGATAGTAAATATAATCCTGCCATTGATAAACATTGATTGTGACTGCAGAGAAATCATATTAAGCTGATACCCTGAGCATTCAGAAATTGATTGCATTCAAGCAACTGCTGGAATCACAATGACAGCATAGTCGGCCATAGTCTTCATGTGGCAAGGGACGAATGAAAAGAGAATGTCTTGTATCTTAAATAGAATAGAGCCGGATACTGATAATACTGTCACGTTACCATTAGGAATTCTTGTCTGTTCTTTCACTAGCTGCTTCTCACACTCACTGATCTCTTAAGCAGTAAGTCCAATCAAGCTATGAACTCATAGGAGCAAACTTAGCTCTCAAATTAGAGGGATTTGAAATGAGAATACTGTAACAGTTTAGAAGTATTTATATAATTTCTTCACTAAATGACCGAGAAATAAAAGAATGCATTCTATAGAGAAATTTATAGCAACAGCTATCATAATCTCTAATCTTATGAAAAAGTCAGTTATAATGTTTACCTACAAAAAGAAGTTAAATAATAATTTAATAAAAATCTAAAATAATAATATAATAAAAAGTTAAAATAATGATATTATAATTTCATGAAAGGACTGAAGCCACTATTAATTAGTATTAATGTACACAAGAAGAATATGCATACATAAATATGTGTGAACATGTGTGTGTGTGTGAATGTGTGTATGTATGTGTGTGAGTATATATGCATATATATGTGTATGAAATAAACAACAGCAAAATGAGCATTGCAATGGTATAGCAAGAGAACGAATAATTAAATATCCAAAAGAATGGAGAATGAAATATTAAATGAATTATGATGCATAAGAACTAAAACTAGTAGTATCAAAACTTGAGATAAAATAATGAGATTAAGCTGAAATTCTGAGATCTTGAGTAAATGTTACATATATATATATATATGGATATATATGGATTAGTTACAGGATTCATTAGAATGTAGGCATATCAATAAGTAGGACGCCAGGAATGGCTGGGTTTTTAGTACTGAGTTTACAGTAAGGTAAACAACCTTAGTTGTCATTTGTTGGTAGTATACTGTATGTATATATACACACACATACATATATTTATACATATATATATATATATATATATATATATATATATATATATATATATATATATATATATACATATATGTAATATATATGCATACATATATATGTAATATATATACATACATATATATATTTAGATAAAGACAGTTATAGCCATAACTATCTTTATCTAAATAGTGCTCTATAACTTAGAGTGTGCTTCTTATTCAGATTTATGATCTAGTAACAGTATAATATGCATAAACATACACATATACTCATAGGTACCAAATCCAATATAAACTGTAGAGTTGACTCAGGGTTGGTTCCAGGTGTGGCATATGTATAAAACAACAAAAGTGAGGGTCAAAATTCACAACTGTTTCAGCAGCATTTTATTGAAGCATTCTTAGATTACATCATCGCAAAAACCTGTCATCATCAGGTAAATTTAAAGCATATATATAGGTACGGCAAAACCAGGGGAGGACCTGCTTGCAAACAACTATGATGAACAAGTCTTGTTCTTGTTTTTGTTCTTCCTCTACATATATATATATATATATATATATTCTTCTCTACTCTAGGCACAAGGCCTGAAATTTTTGGGGAGGGAGCCAGTCGATTAGATCGACTCCAGTACGCAACTGGTACTTAATTTATCAACCCTGAAAGGATGAAAGGTAAATTCGACCTTGGTGGAATTTGAACTCAGAAAGTAAAGACA
>NC_068982.1:60614646-60626088 GCF_001194135.2 Octopus bimaculoides | reverse complement strand
TATATATATATATATATATATATATATATATATATATATATATACATATTAACATAGAAAATGTGACAGTATGGTATGCTAATCACTTTCAGAACAATTTAAATACACTAATATGATAGACTTTTGAAATAAAATATTTACATGTTTTATGAATAAAAGTTCTTCATTCAATGGTATGTAAGTTGTACAATGTATGTTACCTAAAAACATAACACTAGCAGTGGGATTTGAAATAATGATTGACATTTTTACATTTTAAAATGTACTAAAGTTTCAAGTGTGTGATTATTACCCTGCATAGAAGAGTATTTCAAGTAATGATACAACCAGAAGAAATTTGACTTGGGAGTTTATTCTATTCTAAGTAATAAACTAAGTAAATATTAAGTTACCCATATTGTTCTCTACAGCATCAGAAATCTGCTGCAATGAACTGAACTAGTTGAAAACATTGACTTTTAGAAATAACTTTGCAAATACACATAAACTGTCTCCAATATAACAAGATGTGGCAGACAAGCCAAGTATTATGAAATTAATTCCTTCAGTAATGTGCAAGCAAGGCTTCAGATACTTGTGTTTAGCTAGCTGAGTTGTGAATAAAGACAACAGCTTAAAACTGGACAAAGAGTGCAACAAAGCACAGAAACTTAATAGTAAAAGATCAATTGATTGATTAAATGTAATGACACTTCAACTTAACATGTGGTCTGTCTTTTCACTTAATTTCTTAAGCATGAACATTGCAAGACAATGTAAAAGTAGTAATAAAAAATTTAAAAAGTATTCAACTGAAAACAAGGAGGATGAAACTAACAATGTTTAAGTTGCTGCTTGCAAAAGTAAATTTTTTTAATGTTTTACAAATGATATTCATGAATTTATTTGAAATTATTAAGACTTAAGCAATGAATCAATACAGTAAGTGATCAATTAATTTGATATGTTATAAATTATATTCTTCATGATAAACCTCCTTAGATAATCAAATTATCTTTTATTTGGTATGCTGAATGACAATCTTTTATAAACTAAAAAAGAAGAATGTGTACTGGAGGTACTAAATAATGTTGTACTTATCTCTATTTAGTTTTAAGAAAAACTTCTATCTAGTCACATTTGATTAACAAAACATAACAAATTAGAATTTAATTTCTTTTGATTTATATTAAAAATGAGTTTAACAATTCATTTCCCCAACTTTTATTACACTTTAGAGTTAATGGCTGGTACATCATCACTATAAGATATGCGTCAGCTTTTGTTAAGTATTATGTAAGGACTAAAGACATCTTCAGGATTCAGTACTAATCAAAACACACTATAATGAGCTCCCTATAGCTGATATCTCTTAAATTATTTAGATAGAGCTTAGAGCAACAAACTTTACTGAACACTTCCTCTAGCAGCCTAATATAATAAGTAAAAGCTGCTTCTAACTATTAAATCATAGGGATTCTTCATAGCTAAACAATTCTTTTCACTATAATAGAATTAGTGTGCTAATGAGGTTTCTCTCTGCTGAATGAGATAATCACAAAGCAGTCTTATAAGTTTGCAGTTAAAAATGGAATGAAATAAATGACCATGGGTAAATAGACAATAAATACCAGTTAAATGTAATCAAGGCAATAAATAAATTGAGAAACAGTTAACTCTTAGGTTTATATAGTGATTGATTTATTTGTTCATTTATTTACTTTCACAACTAACCAACATACAAATGAGGTGGTTATCTGATTAATACCAACCTTAACCACACCATCATCATCATCATCATCATCATCATCAACAACAATATCTTAATGTACTATTTTTCTATGAAGGTATGTTGGGTAGGTCTACCTCTCATCTAAATTATTTCTCATCTCACCTAAGAGGACAAGTTATATTAACACTGTCCTTTTATCAGTTGTTAGGTGAAAACCAAATTAAAACTTTAATACAGTATCACATGATAAGTAAAGTGTTATAGCCTAGAAGTGGCTGAAAACTTCAGTTTCTTCATTTCAAATTCTTGTAGATTGTACACTCAATGCAAAGGGTGTTGTGACTAGTGTGTTTCCAGTAGTAACTGCATGATAAAACATTAATTTAGCGATGCTTGACAAATAATACTGCTTCTAAACATAAATAAACAATGTGATTATTAGAGTGAGGACAGTATAAACATGTAACTAGTTTCTTAAGTATAATAATAAACTCCCTAATTGCAATATCTGTGCAAGAGAAAATTAGAGATAGTTCACAGAGAAAAAAATGATGGATTTTGGTAATGGATGATCCTGTTTAAGAAAAAAACAGTATCTTCTTGATACATGACCTTCTAGAGTTAGATGTAATTCCAGTTGTGGTTGTGATGGTTCATTAATGATAAGATTAAGAATATTCTTGAACTACTTTATCATAAAATCTTAAAATCTTCAAGGGTGATTTTAGCAATAAAGATAGCATATTCTTGAATAATGTGTTGGACAGAAATAGTTGTGTATGGTCGAAGTAATAATACACTAGGCAGTATACCCATCATCAACTAAAAATTTACCCAACATGAGAGAAAATGAAAAGCATGTTTTAATAAAAGAGATGTGATGTTCAAATCAAAAATAGAATTAAAAGTACTAGTTTTTAGTGAGTTTTTATGACAGTGCTGTATTTTTCTCTTTTTTAATCATCAGTTTTGAAAAGAACACACACACACACACATTCATGCTGCCTAGGTGTAATGGTTAGTTCAACTCTATGCTTTACAGCAGACACGAAGTTCGATACCCGTAGATTACACTACAACTTTTTCCATCTCCTATATTTATACCTGTATATATATTTGCATAAACTTATAAGATGCAATAAAAACGTATTAGGGTTTATTTCAAACATTTAATTTGTTAACTATAGGAAATTAAAGTATCTGCAATATTTATAATTGATATAAACTGAAGAGTAAATTTAGAATTTATATATAAAATTTCACTGCTGCTTTCAAAGCTGAATATTAGAAATAAAAGTATATATATGTACCAGTCCTGTTACATAAGATTAAATTCCTACAATAAATTTAGCTCCAGCTTTAACACCACCTCTCATTTCATACCAAACAACTTACAGTAATAATTATATCTGTTGCAAGGCATTATCAATGAAATTATTAAAGAAATACTTTAAGAGTCCCTTAAAAAATTTACATAAAACAAGATGTATGAGCTGATCACTGTATTTTTTTTTTTTATGTGCTGTTTTTAGACTGAATCATTCATTAACCAATTATCTTGTCAAGACTATTCTAAAATGTTAACTGTAACAATCAATAAAAATAGTGGAAAGTAGTGAAAAGCTAAGTCAATTTCTAGAAGTTTTATTTAATTAGAAGCCGTGAAATAAGAGGATAAATCATGTATCATTTTTCTCAATGAAAATGCACTAGCACTGTATACGAAGTAGTCATTGATTAGTGGTACTGACTGACCAGGCAGGTTCAGTGTATAAAGTTTCAGCTGATCTACTTGAGTTGGTACTCAAACATAAACGCATGCTACCTGTTGTTATAACAAGTAACAGGACAGTCGTAAATGGAAATCACTCACTCATAAATTATTCACAGTGATTCGATTGAATTTATTAGAAAATTCCACAATAACCTACTATAAATAAATGCTGATAATGCTTGTAACATAACAAATTATTTTTTCTTTGCAAACTTAGAATTGTTTTGGCCAATTACTGATTGTTTCATAGCAATATTGCATGTATTTAATTACCTGTGTATGAAATATTGTTCACGTTCTTCAGCAGCAGTAAAAAGTAACTGAAGATTTAGTTTTTCATGTGCTTTGCACTATAGAAAATATAAATACACTGCAGCTCATTGGAGGTGAAAGTCTACTACCTTTGGCCTACTTATATGTTGGCAACCAATTACTATGTATGTGTGTGTGTGTGTACAGGTATGTAATGTACATACACTCATACACACAACACACAGACATTAACCAAGTAATCAGGGCCAAACTGAGCTTAAAGACGTAAAGCCTAACATTTTTAGTGGAGAAAAAATAAGTATTTGCTAGTGATGAGAATAAAGTAGAATGACTAGAATTTGTTGTTCACCAGTAATTCTGACTGAATAAGAGAACAACATTCCTTATGTTATATATGGATAAATAGTTGATTTGCAAATATAACATCCAAGACAATAAAAAAGCTCATTTGTTAAAGGAAAAAAGGAAAGGGTTAAATATGTAAACTTAAATGATGGCAAAATAAGTTCAAACAAAGATTAGTGGATATCAGATTGTTTTTAAAGTTGTATCTGTCACAAACAAAAGATATATCCAATGTTTAAACTAAAAGCCAATAACATCTTGGAAAATATCAGCCTATGGTGGCTGTGAAATACTTTATAGTGTAGCTTGTTGATGTAGTAGGAACAGAGAAACTACCAGAGGCATTCAGTAATCAATTCATAGTTTGTTGTTTAGAGAGAAAGAGAAAAGAGGGATGAGACAGCTGCAAATGAAAGGAAATTTATTGATCAATGTCACTGTCCAGCAACTCAACATCTGATAAGGTCCTAGTTATTGGACATCTAATATTTTTCTACATTTTGCATAGTACTGCACCAAAGTAGTTGGCATTATCACCGACCATCTTCTAGTAAATGACTTGTGGTGGGATTTGTTGGCAGTTAAAAGCAAAAGACCTTTGACAACAGATCCATTCATATTTGATCACATAGGCAAGTTTGATAATCTCAAAGCAGCCAATGAGAATCATTTGCGAACAGGTGGCTTTTGTTTAATTGAAATTTTAAAATCAATAAACATGCTTTGAACGAACCATGTCTGCAAATCATATCTACTTTGACTTGGACTACTTTCTTTCTATATTCTACAACTTCATTAAAATAATTCTATTAAACTAAAGAACATTCAAAACATTTAACTTAAAAAGTAGCAGATAAAAAAAACAAAACAAAAAAGAAAGTTTATGCTCAAGAGTAATTAGGAGGAGTAAGAAAAGATATTAATTTTTACATCTCAATGTATAAATTTTCATTTAAAAATATTAAATTTTTCTTACCATGAGCGACCCATCCATGCTTACATGTGTCACATGATCTAAGGTGCAACTTTCCAGGGGCAAAACATTCACACATACAATTTGGCAGTGTGCAACGTATAGCCTGCAATAGATAAAAATAAAATTTGGTATAGTAGTAAATATATTCGATAAGTTGTAATGATAAAAAACACTATTGTATTTGATTTTTGTTTGAGATCATCACACACATATATAGACACACTCTTTCTCACACACGATTTTCTTTTAAATCAACAAAACACCACTTACACACCTGATGTCACAGAGAAGGTACAAGAAATAAATTTTGAATGATACATAAAAAAAAAAAAAAGAACCAACTGGAAGATATGACTTTTGAATATGCTACCATAGTAATGGTTACATACATTATATATGAAGAGTTACTTATTGGTGAAAATAGATAGAAGTGTCTATGAAATTTGAGCTGTGATAAAACCTGGCAAAATAAGCTACTTTGCTGGCACATAAACTGCCATCTATATAGAGTTGACATAATCAGATATCTAGTCTCCATTAGCTATTTTTTAGTGTCTGCTTTTATAGCTCTGGTTTATGTTGAAGCTCTATTGTTTTAAGGTTAATTGTGGCTGTTTCAGTAAAGGAATATATGAAAGCATCATTAACATACTTTCTACACAGAAAGCTATCTCCTGGTAAATAAAAGTTAGGATGGGAAAGAAGATATTTAACAAATAATATTTGGTCAAAACTCTGTTATATCTTATATCAAAATAGAGCAATCAAATTAAAAAACAATCAGTTAGACGTTTGAAGATACTTTGGCAAGGAAGCGAAATCTTGCAAGAGATCCAAATACCATATTTTCTGAATGTTATAGTTGTCATAAGATAATAAGCAACTGCAACTACTCTCTACTCATCTCAAAGGTATATTATACAAATATATAAATATATTTATTCATGAAATAAACTAAGCAAAATTTCCTTTGATTTTTGTTAACTGATACTGTACATATCAGAACAGTATGTTGATATCTAAATATTTCTCAGTTTAGAGGAATATGGTCTGTATTTGAAGAAAGTTACTGATTTGAATTCTATTTTTTATTATATCTAATTCAACTTTTACAAGAGGTGAGCCACAAAATCTATTCTAAAATGCTACATAGTTTATGCAGTTTCAAGGGCAAAGATATCTGTTAGGAACATATTTTAGAGCAATAACAATTATTTTCTCGAATAATTCTGTTCCCCTCCCCTCTCTCTCTCTCTCTCTCTCTACACACACACACTGGTGGTAGGGTTCAAGATAAAGATTAAAGTAAATCAGACAAAAAGAAAATGTTTATTTTAGCACATCTGTTCTATTTTGATAACAGTTATGAGAAAAAGTTTTATTTCCTCAGCATTGATTTGATTGTCTTCTAACATTGACATTGTAATAACAGAAAATTTAAGGAGAATATAAATGATCAGGTTAGCACCTAGAAGAGATTATTACAAACTGAAAGTAATGATCACAAACCAGCCATTATTGTTATAATTAAAGAAAACAAACAGGAATGTAAATATTAGAGGTAAAGGACCATCCAATGAAACATTTGGTCAGAAAACTAAGTTCCAGGTTTAAATGTAAACTACTTGTACAAAACAAAAGTAGTCTATTGTATGTAGAGAGGTAGAATGAAATGATAAAGGTCTACAGGTATCATAGAATTGCGATCAACATTTTCTAATTCACTGCAGTTAGAAAATAGCACAACAAAGTTGGGCAGAATGCATAGAAGGGTAGGAGCAGGTTAATAAGAATAATAAGATTGGGTACTCTTTCATTTTAGAAGTTCAGATATAATGTCTGATAATAAACATAATTAATCAAAAGCAGAAGAATAAATGACTAACTGAATTAACTCTAAATAATTGGCAGTAATTTCAAATATATTTCATCAAATTCTTATTTGTATGAAAGCCATAAGCATAAAATAAAATAAATAAACTAATATAGAAGAAAAGAAAAAAGGAAAACAGCATCATCCAGGCACTACAGTATATGTCAAATCTATGGCAAATTTCCAAAAGAATTTACATCTTTCAACTTTAAAAACATATATGTTATCCATTTTTATTATAATCTTTCTTACTTAAAGCCTCCCGCTCCACCTCTTTAAAATGTTTATTACATTTGATTTAAAGAGATTCTAACTCATATCTACTACCTTTCTATCTGAAGCAGATGTCTTAAATTCTGAGACTAACAACAGTTGAGGACGAGAAGGAATTGTACCTAAACTAAACTAGAGCATGATATGAAGTAATGACTAGCAGGTGTATGCACAAGCAAGATGAAAAGAAATGGAGTTAGAAATGATGTAAACTAAATTAAAATTAAGAAAAAAAAAAAAAAAAAAAAAAAAAAAAAAAAAAAATTTAAGAATTAAACAAGAAAAAGATTATTATAAACACTAATGCATGTGTATGCATGTGTGTGTATGTGTGATCATAAAAATTAAAATCAGTAAAATAATATATAAAAGGAAATATATATATATATATATATATGTATATTTTCGTTTATTCATTTAAGTAGTTTTACAAAATATTCTTTTCTTTTCTAAGATAGTTCAGTTTCTTAGTCAGCTGAGGGTGGTGGGGAAACACAATTAACAATATTCATTGAATTTGTACAATAGTAGAGAAAATTGAAATTTAATTTCTGAGTTAGTGAATCAGTTTGAGTATTACATAAACAAAATCTTCCATCAGAAATATCAATGAAGAAAGTAAAACACTAAATTATGAGGATTATGATTATTTATTATCAAAAGAATTAGAGCAAGTTTGAAACATTTTTATATGCGTGATAAAATAAAGCTTTAACCTGAAGAAATACCCAGTGTATAGTATTATCTTATTATCATTCCATTCTTATCTTACAGATCAGATAATGATTTCTATGTATTAAATTCTGATGTTGATGACAATACTGCTTTAATTTGTTATATCTCTATTGAGACATATGCAACAACTCTATGATGCATTAGGTGACTTACAGAAACCTTTTGACATCAGTCATTGAAGAACAACTTATAAAAATTCTCCACATTGTATCAGAGTTATAGGGTCAAGTTTGGCTATTGAACTCAGTGAAAAATTGTCATCATTGCAGTTTTTTAGCCCCAGTTCAGTAGTGACCAAGCAGACTTAATTCATAGGTATATTTAGCAACAACTAATCTGTCCTTTTTTTTTCAGGCAATCTTCAGTCTGCGCTTGCATTCTTAAAAGAGAATAAAGTACAATTTGAGAGAGATTTGGCTGCTATTTCTACCAGTTTCACTCAAGTTTTGTTATCATACGGTTATGTCCCCTAGAATCCTATCTTTAACTTGTTTCTGTTCATTTAATGACAAAGAATTTAGGATTTTAGATTCATACCAACTATTATGTAATCTCATGGTCTAGGTGTTGTACAAGTTTAAAACGTTGAAAAGAGGACTTATGTAATAGAAATCTGATGATAGTCTGAAATAAATCTTAGTAGCAAAGATCACAAATGTGCAACAGCAACAGGGAAGTGACCTTGTACATGATGCAAGTATAGTGTATTATTCAAGTAGTCATTCTATGCAATTAATGTACATAATGAACATACAAAAAAATGCATGGAGATTGTTTTGGGCTGTGTATATTTTCTGGAACTAACAGATAAGTTTTGTTACCAAGGTAATATAATTAGGACGAGAGATAGGATAATAATAGCATTGGGGAAGAGCTGGAAGGGAAGGAATTGCAAATATTAGCTCCATTAGAAAAGATAGACAATGTGAGATATGGTCAATGAGTGATGTTATACAGAAATGAAACAAGCAATGAATGTTGAGGATCTACAACCAATGAAGTTAATAATTACACCAATGGATAGGCATTGTCAATAATAAATATGACAGAGCTACAAGTTCAAAGAGTGATGTACAACGAAGGTGCTGGTATGTAGGAGATGTATCTATATGTGTATGGATGGGTGATGTATCTATATATGTATGGACGCAAGATGAAAAAGTGCACTGAGTTCCAATAATGTGCAAAACTTAAGTAGTAGTAGTAATAGTAGTAGTAGTTAAATCAGACTTTTGCATAACATAAAACAGAAAACTGTTTTAGTGTATATCACTATGGAAAAAATAACATTAAAATGCTAAAGATATATTTTTCAACACATACTAATCCACACTAACACCTACACATGCGTGTGTATGTGTGCATGATTGAGTGTGAGTGTGTATATGTGTGTGTGTGTATCTGTGTGTAGGAGGTGGCACATGCATACTCACACTTATTACTATTCTTTATATTAATCTATTTGTTTCAGAATTTTCTTTCATCACAGACACAGACAGGGACACACACACACACACACACTCAGTCACTGGATCAGATATGGAGAACCAGTGGCATGAAAAATTCTGAATCTAGTACAAATATTGTCATAATTCAAGGTGACATACATATTTTAATAATAAAGAGCTAAAAAATATATTTCTATAAACAAAAACATATGCTCATCAACTGCATTCAATTTTCTTTTAAAATGAAAGCAAGAAAAATTTACTTAGCAAGATAAACAACTCTTTATAGTTTTCTTCTGTCTAGTTGAATTATGCTCATTATGGTACTCAAAAATAATTAGGTAGAAATCCATTTAACTTGAAATATGCAACCATTTATAAGTAGTCTGAATATAAAATCTGTTAAAAGCATAGCTGTTTAATAAACACATAGATAATTAAATGACATAAAAATGTCATAAATATACATACATATATGCATATATATGTGTGTATGTGTGTATGCTTACACACATATAGGGAACTGTATAAACATCAATCTATTTCTCTCTCTCATATACATATATTCTACCAAATGTATGCTTGTGTGTGTGTGTGTGTGTGTGTGTGTGTGTGTGTGTGTATTTATTTGTTTATTCTTTCTATAAAAAAACTATTTGTTATTGAAGCAACATACAAATAACCGCTAAGTTGATTTAACTATAAGTTAATTTCTAAATGTGTAAATATGATTTTAGACCATCTAAAATATCTGAATAACACTAGGATTTAGAATAAATATGAATATCTTGATAATAAAGGGAAAGACATAATATTTTAAAACATCATCAAAAAGTAATTTTAAATAAATCTTTATTATATGAAATTGTTATTTTTTTAGCCTCTTTCTCAACAAATTGTTTTAACACACATACTGTATAAGCAAGAACAAGTCTCACTGATTCCTCATTTAATGACAAATATTGCTGAAACTATGATGTTAGGACATGAATTAATGAATTCATAATCTATATATTCTCGCCAGGTTTCCATAGACTGTATTCTCAATTCTCCAATTTAGCATTCCTAAGAGCTCAGGAAATGAAAGGACAATCAGCCGACTAGCTCTTATTGATGAGAGAGCTCGGTGGTAAGAGGCAACACAAATATGAGGACTGATTGGAAATTTAATTATAGGAAATAAAAGGGTATTTTGCAAACATTACCAGCAGCAATAACGGGATTACGATGGCATCCTGTCAAGCTGCTGTCGAAAGATGTTACTGTGAACAGCCAATCAGAGTTATCAGTTTATAAGGTAGAGGGTGGAGAAGTAATGCATTACTTTCTGGTGGTTTTGGAGGAAGGTGGGGGGGGAATCTATTGCATGGTATTTTTAGATAAAAATTAGGTCTATCTCCATGAAATAATAATATAATTTTTATATCTATCGCAAAACCTTCTGAAAAAATGACTCATATATTTTTTTTGAACACATTTATTTAGCAAGTGTAAAAATTAGAACACATAAAGAATATGTTATTTTATTTTGTTTTCTTTGAACAAACAAATGGAAGCTATTTCTGTTGTTGATTGATATTTTCACTGCCAAAAATCACTATATCACATTTTCCACATTAGCTTGCTAAACAAATTTACTGACCATTATAAATCTATTGGACACAGTAAATTCTTTGACAATATATAATAAATCCTATATAATCAATGTATCCTTTTTATATCAATAAAATATAATATAATAGATATTTGTATTCATTAGAAGTATTTGAATACTATAAAAGATGAGGTAAAACTAAAATTAAAAGAACGAGCAGTTTAGTTTTTGCATGAACTATGAATAAAAAAAACAAAAGAACAGTATATATACATACGTGTGCATATGTAAGAATGTATTTATTAGCTGTATCAGTGAACACACACACACACACACACACACATGTATGTCAATATATGTGTGTGTGTATACATACATGTATACATACATACGATGATGATGATGATACATACATACATACATACATACATATATATATA
>NC_068982.1:60602693-60614636 GCF_001194135.2 Octopus bimaculoides | reverse complement strand
TATATATATATATATATATATATATATATATGTATATACATTGCTATTTATTTTAACCAGTTTTAATTTTTTCACATAAAAACATTTAAAGGGGGACTTTAGTAAGTAAAAAGCTTACAATTAACTGTAAGAAAAAAAATAGTCTGGTGGTTAAAAAAAGACAGTGAGATGCAGCAGTATATTCAACAGATAAATGAGAAACTGAATAAATAAATAGATAAATAATGATAATAATAATTTCGAATTTTGACACAAGGCCAGCATTTTTGGAGGGGGGATAAGTTAACCCCAGTGTTTAGCTGGTATTTATTTTATCAACCCTGGAAGGATGAAAGGCAAAGTCAACCTTGGTGGAAGTTTAACTCAGAATAGACAAAATGCCGCTAAGCATTTGGCCTGGCATGCTAATGATTCTGCCAGCTCTCAACCTTAATAATAATGGTTTCAAATTTTGGCTCAAGCCCAGCAAATTCAGAGGAGGAGGCAGGTCGATTACATCAACCCCAGTGTTCTGCTGGTACTTATTTTAACAACTATGAAAGGATGAAAAGTAAAGTCGACATCAGCAGAATTTGAACTCAGAATGTAAAGCAGGAAGAAATGCTGCAAAGCATTTTGTCCAGTGTGCTAACAATTCCATCAGCTTGCCATCTTAATATTAATGATGACAATAAGAGCAATTTGCCACACAAGCATGTGACATAATACAGCCTTAATTGTTAAAATCTATTTTAAATTCCATAAATAAAGGCATGGATCTTTTCTACACTAAACAATACTAAAGAGCCAAAAAATCCATGTATTATATTGATTATATCATTACCAAAGGAGAGGTATTTATAAAATATAGCATGTATTTGTAGGTTTGTAAAGCAAATATATCTTTTTCTAACTCCCCCTGCTACTTGAGATTACAGAATCTGATTGAGTCACATTTCTCATTGCTGTTAACAATCAAATGGGCCCAGCATCCCTCCCTTCCCAAATGGAAATGTGCATGTAAGTCTAACTTACTAGACAATGCGATCAAGAACTAAAGTAAAAACAATTGCGAGCTGTTTCACTTTGAAGGGGTTCATACAAAATTATATAAGCCACTTTGTTTAAACATTATAATTATGATGCATTAAACATTCTAATATATTTTCAAACAAAACTCCAATGTAAGAAGTAACAGTTTTTAATATATTGTCTAATGAAATCCTAAACCATATGCAAAATAGTATTAATTGAATTCACCAAACTTTCTACACTTTCCTTCAATTATTAAGAAGTAATTGTAATAGGGTAGTAATTGTAATTGGAGAGTGATTTCATCTACAGTAGTGTACATAAATGAGCGCAAAATAAAATTAAAATAATGTTCGTAAATATTGTGGGAGACAAGTCAAATATTTTTGAAAATTGGGTTCCAGCTCAATCAAAAGAAATATATTTTCCTTAATGATTTTCTGACCACCTTACCACCAAAACAATAAAAAATAAAAACAAAATTTGTTCATTCATCACAAACCATAGTGCATCATAGACTGAAGATATTAGTCTTTAAAACGGCTTATAACTTCACAAATGCCTTGTGAGGGGTATTATGTATGTATTCCCATGAAGCCAAAAAGAAGAGAGAGAAAGTAGAAGTATAGATTAAGAGACTAGTTAAACAATGTGAAACAGTTCATGTGAGAAAGGTTTAAGATAGAGAGATTAAGTAGTTCGTTTCTGAATGAAAGTTCTGTGCAGAAAACTTTTTGGCATCTTTCAAATATAGATGATAGATTGATTTAAAAAGACAAGGAGTAAATTATTGATAAAACTAAAGACATAGGCAGTCATATTGGAATTGATTGCCACTTTCCATGCACAATAACAAATAGAAGTTTTATATACATTTAAACAACCCAATATGAAGTGAGCCAACAATGGGGTCCAAAAGTGGTTGCTTAACTAGCAAAAAAATAGCAGTCAAATTTCCCACAAATCTCAGCTTGCCATCTTAAGAAAATAAGTACATGTTAGATAGTGAAGTGTGAGACCCTAAGTATTAGTAGTTAAAAGCAAAGAGAGAGAGAGAGAGAGAGAGAGAGAGAGAGAGAGAGAGAGAGAGAGAGTAAATCTGGCAAGTGTAGCTAGAGTACCAGTTCAAGATATACAACAGAAGATGAATGAGATTTTTTGTACCACATGGATAAACCTTTGTGAAAAGAAATGATGGAATACAACAATTATTTCAACTTAGAGCAGGATTACAACAAACTGGAAATTTCTTTTAAGTACTGATTTACATTGTTTAGTAATTAGTTTCTTTTCATTATGTATAGATAATATCCTAAATACATTGTCAATAATTTGGATGTATACTTTATGTGGTTTACAAGCTTTTATTTGACTACAATCTTTTTTTTTACTTTATTTTTATCCATTTAGATATGAAAAGAGAAGAAAAAAAAAAAAGGAACTGAATAGTCAAAACCGTTATATTAAGCAACTATAAAATATTAAACTTCGTAATTTTATAAATTTTTATCAATTGAAGAAAACTAAATATCACAAATTAGGTAATTTGACAAACATAAAAAGTCAGTCGACTATAAAAAAATGTTTTAAAGCTTCTAATATTTGTCCAAATGTTAAAGAGGAAGGAAGAGAGAGAGAGTGAAATCATTCATGTATTTAAAAGCTAAATTTATCTTTTTATTGATATTTTGTTATTACACAAAGATAATCATAAGTTTGCTTGAAACGATCATGCAGTCCATAATTGGCTGAGAGTGATTTTCTTTTCTTAAAATAATATTTTTTATTGTTAAAAGCCCTTAGAAATGGGAATGTTTTGTCATGTATCATTCCTATGAAACTATCACCTGAAGAGGTGACAATTCATGAGATGAATTTGGTTCCCAAGCAAATCACGATGTTGGTGAAAGAATGATTGTGAGCTCTTTTTCATATGACACATTTATCATGCTTTGCATTATGTACAGATAATAGATGAATAACTTTTGGAGCAAATGTTTAACAATCCATGGGCTAAGAGATAATTTGCATATGATATAAGTTCAACAGAGAATGTAAAAGAAACCATAAAAAAAAAGGACATAAAATATGCCACAGATAATCAGAAATATTTCAAATAAGCACTATCTTCCTCAAATTCATTTTAGATATCTTAAATGGTTATATATATTAGTTTTTAGTTATATATATATATATATATTAGTATTTAGTATAAATATCAATCATTCATTAGCTTATGTAGGATATTATTATTTACAAAACTGCTTGCTTTAAAATCTTTTAAACTTTTAGTTTTGCTAAATTTGTGACAGAAATGACAATTTTCATTAAGATGTCATTATTGCCAAAATAAGAATAATTAGCTTTGTTTGGTGGGTTAAAGATGAAGAAACTTTGACAAATATCAACACAAGATTTATTTGTTTGTTTCATTAAATAAATAAGACACAATGGAACAGATTATAGACAAAATAATTAGATTTGAGGCAATAAATTAATCTTTAATATAAACAGAATGAGCTACAACTAAATCTGTTATCTTCACCAAATAATGAACATTTTTACTTGTCATTTTAGTTTTATATAAATGATTGAAATTCACCGGCATAATTGGCATGGTAAATTATTTGAAAATATATAAAGCTTACAATTTGTTGAATAAAAGATAATTTCTAAATGACAAAATTCGCATAATCAAAAATGCATGGCCATTTCCCAATGCAGTTTTACTGTAATGGTGTCTTGCAGTGTTTTTTTTTTTAATTAGATATCTCCCAGTGGGAATTAAAAATCTGTTGTCCATAGGAATGGGAAAGGACGGTGTGGCATTTTATGCTTTTACTAGAGTGATATAAGAACAACAGAGTTATTAGAATAAGGAATTAAAGTTACTTCCTATTTTATAGTACTTGTAAATATGGTCAAAATTAATGTTAACACTGCTGCTGCTATACTACTACTACTACTACTACTACTACTACTACTACTACTACTACTACTACTACTAATAATAATAATAATAATAATAATAATAATAATAATAATAATAATAAGAAGAAGAAGAAGAAGAAGAAGAACAACAACAACAACAATTGACTTAGAAACAGAAGTAATTATACGTGTGGCACAAGAACAAGCATTGAAGACAAACTATCTGAAGTGCAGAATTGATAAAACAACCAAGAGTGTAAAATGCAGAATGTGTGGTGAGATGAGTGAAACCGTGTGACACATTGCTAGTGAATGCCCCAAACTGGCACAATGTGAATACAAAAGGCAACATAACAATGTGGCAAGAATGATCCATTGAGAGCTTTGTGGAAATGATGGCCAAGAATGATCAAAGACGTGGTATGACCAAATCCTAGAAGGAATTACTGAGAATGAGGATTTCAAAATCCAGTGGGATGCAATGTTTCAGAGTGACCATCAGATTAAACATCAGAAACCTGACATTGCTGTAGTGAATAGAAAAGAAAAAAAACATGCCTGATAATTAACATAGCATGTCCTGGTGACAACAGGACTGAAGAGAAAGAAGAGAAAGTGAGCAACTATGATGAATTGAAGTGAGAAATACGCAGGTTGTGGGTACTGAAGAAAGTGGATGTGATACGAATAGTGATTGGCGCCCAACTACTAACAGGACTCAAAAACACTGGAACAAATACGAAGATAGAACACCAACAAAAATCATCATTGCATGGAACTGCAAGAGTTCTCCACAGAGTTCTTGAAGCATGATCAGTAAACAAGTGTCACCTTAATCTGCTAGCTGTGGGCAGCTGACACTTTCCATCATACCCAGCAAAATAAAGCTAAGATTTTTCATGACATAGTAACCCTTTCTACTATAGGCACAAGGCCTGTAACTTGTGGGGAGTGGGTAAGTTGATCACATTGACCTCAGAACTCGACTAGTACTTAATTTATCAACTCTGAAAGGATGAAAGGCAAAATTGATCTCGGCGGAATTTGAACTCAGAATGTAAAGACGGGTGAAATACCACTAAGCATTTTGCCCAGCATCCTAACCATTCTGCAAGCTCGTCGCCTTTTTTTCCTGATATAATAACAACAATAATAATTTCAAACAGCAACACAATCTACTATGACTAATGATAAATAACTGTTTCTGAGGCACAAAGCCTGAATTTTTGTGGGAGTGGATTGATGGGTGGATGATCAGTCAATTATAGTCACCCCAGTTCCTGATTAATACTATATTTTGTTAACTCCAAAGTAATAAAAGGGGAAGTTGGACTTGCCAAAATTTGAACTTTAAATACAAAGAGTCCATCATATCTATGGTGAGAAATTGATAAGCTTGGACCAATCAGTTTCAAAATCATTGTGCAATCATTTGATGCTCTGTATTGAAATAAATATTTTATTGCACATATAATCAAATATATTGAGTCCTTCCGTGCATAAATAATCTCCTTAATCTCCTGATTAAGGTAATCGTATTATCAATGTACACACACACACACAAGCATGCACATACACAAATACATAACATATATGTATGTATACGTGTGTCACATTACCAGTTTATAGAACTTATCATTTAAATAAATGTACTGGACACTGGTTGAAAACAATCACATAACAACAGTTCCTTTCCAAATCACATATCGGAAATAAATCAAATCAGTGTTCTTTAAGACTTAAGTAGCATTTTGTCAATAAAATATTATCATTTTACATGCTTGCATTCAAGAAATTGATTGTAAGCAATTTACTTAATCTTACAATAAATAAATGAATATTAAATAAGGAAAGATCAAATAAGAATTAAGTATTTAAATTGTATTTCCAACATGCAGATACATTTTTTTGAACAAGTAAATGACAACTGAAGAAAATTAGGAATAATTTTCAGATTGACTGATTAAAATCTTGGGACACTTTCACTAATGACAAATCAGTTTACTTTAAGTAATTAAGAAAAATGGAAATGATGCACTAAAATTAGGCAATTAATTTTATTCTAAAAGATTAATCTATAATTACATTAATACTTAAACAATACTTTAACATTTAGAGATTTTATGCTTATATGTGAATGTATGTGTGTTACATTCTGTGCAGTATATGCACGAAAAGTGCATGTTGAATTCACCAAATATAGGTTAATTTTAATATGTCTGTGTAAAATGGGAAGACTGAATGGAATATGTTTAAGAAAAGTAATGTTGTATAATAGTGCAACACATGAGGGTGAAGTTTGGCAAAGGCTGATTGAGAAAGGGTTGAGTATGATCCATTGGATGTGCAACATGAAATGGTGTGAAGAAGTTAAATGTGAACAAGAGAGGATGATTGCATTGCTGTCTGATGTTAATAGACAGTATGAGATAAATAAAGAGAGTAAATAGATTGTAGAAGGAACCTTTAATAAAGGTAGCTCAAAAACCAAATCAGTGTGGGGTGGGGGTGGGGTGAATAGTGAAGTCAGATCTGAGAATAGTAACACTAGGGGTATGATCAACATGAATGAATATGTGTTGAAGGAACTTCAACCCAAAGCAGTGTGAAACAAAAGATGATGATGATGATGTATAATGATTGTAACCTTGACAATATGGATGATGTTGGTTTCAAATAAGAATATCCTTTAAATGTACAGTTAAATCTTTAAGAAATCTAATTCCTTGATATCATTTAAATTAATATACTAAAATAATTGAAATAAACTGAGGCTTATGTATTATAAGAAAAAATCTTTCACATGTTGACTTATCATCATTGCCAAACTGCATTGCTTATGGAATTAACCAGTAGAAGCCAACTACACTATATATCAATACTGATCTAGAAATCAAATAAAATTTCAAAACTAATATTTTAGTAGAAGGAGGCTATAGTAAATAAAATGATCCCAGTTCCTTATTGCTACTTATTTTATTGAATACAAGCAGCTAAAAGATAAAATTGACACCAGAGAGATTTGAAGTGAAAGATTTAAGATTAAATATTCTGAGGCAGTTGCTCTGTTGTTTTATCCAACTCAATGCATTTATGAGACTAATATTGAATGATGAAATAATCAAGTAGGAAATAAATAATGGAAGACAGTGGAAAAAAAAAAAGCCACGAGAGAAGGATAAGTAAACAGGATGAGAGAGAGAGAGAGAGAGAGAGAGAGAGAGAGAGAGAGAGAGAGAGAGAGAGAGAGAGAGCTATGGATCTTTGTGGTATTTGTGTAATGCTAAAGGATATAACTAATTGCTGTTTTGTTAGAAATGTGAAAGAAAAAGGAAATGATTTGAGAAAAAGTAGAAAATATAAACACTTTAGTAAATTTGGTTTTACATATATTTGTGTGTGCATATGTATGTAACCGGAATACTGAAAATATCACCTATAGTAATTAAAGCAATAATTAATTTTGTTTTTAAGAGATGTTTCTGCTATATATCTTGAATTAATGAATAATCCTCAATGTTTTCCATTATAAAATTATATCAAGTATTTCAAATATTAAAATAAAATGCACAACAGTAATTTATTAAAATATTATCTTAAAACAAGTCTAAAATAGCCTTCTTCTTGCTGCATTATAGTAATACCATGGTGATATATCTTATCCCTCTGATTCAGTTTGGTAATATAGCTATTAATTGAAATACTTTGCCTCAAAACACTAGACTCTTGGTAATGGATGACATGCATGTATGTGTGTGTGTATATAAATACATATAAACACACATATGTACACATACATGTGTGTGTGATAGATATATGGGTAGATAGATAATATACATAGAGGTTGTTTTGTTGATGTCAGTTTTTAAAAAATTAGATCTCTATATTTTAATTTAAGGTTATTGAAAAAGAATACAAGATTCACTACCTTAAGAGGAAAATTCATGGTGACAGGCAGATATTTTCTTCATCACATAATCTGATATATAAAAGTACTATCTAAAACAATAGATAAATAAATACCTTGTGGAAACCTTTAATCAGTAATGAGAAAATATCTGGGTTCCTGAGAATTATCCAGATTGACGTAAAGACAGCCCACTTTGAAAAATGGTGACAGTAATCTTGTCAAAGATTACTGTCACTTTAGTTTGATTATTTCTCGGAGTCAACTTTAAAGATATAATAACAGCAAAAGTCCTCAGTACGGGTGGTCTTTGTTGACATAATGCCACTGATTAGCAGTAAAACAAAACAATAAAATTAAATGAAAACATATCTAGAGGCATTGCCATAGAGGGGAGGATTTCTCTATGCTGAACAAGATAACTAATCAAAAGATTTTTTTTATGCATTTAAAAACATCATCTGTAATGGATACTATCAATAAAGACCCTACTTCCTAAGTCACATGGATTTGCATGTGACTTAAACACTTTTAGAAAAAAGGGTCTCCAATTATAAATAATATAAATATTTAATAATGCAAAAGATTGATTTGTCTTTAAACAAGGGATTGATAGACCATTTATGCTTGATTGGTTTTCTTTGAAAATTATAGCAGTAAAGAAAAAAAGAAATAAATTAAATATAAAAGCAAGTAATAGAGTGATATGCTTTTTATCAAGACAATCATAATTTGACAACAATTTTGAAATCAACAGCATATCAATGGTGAGTTTATTTGAAGCCCTAACCTTTATATGTGTCATACAAATTGGTGAAAAACAAAATTTAAATATTGATCATTTAAAATTATAACTTACAAGAAATTTATTATCCTTAGCAATTGATTTCATTACAAGATCTAATAAAACAATCATGAAGTTACCTAAAATGCAACTCTTTATAAGAATATCCATTTGATTAAACAATTATGTATTTTTCAAATAAACATCACAAAGCAATTGCTTTGCCCAGCATTCTTTGACATAGTGTGTAAGGAATAAATAATTAATAATTTCATTCACTTGACTGGTCTAAAAAGTGTAAACTATTGATTAATAAAAATCATTCCAAACATGGTTAATGATAGAAGTTTTAAATGATTACCAGTAAAGACAAGACTCAATCAATAAGATTTTTCAGACTTCTTTTTTGAGTGGATAAAGTTGCAGTATATGTGTGTCAATAGTTCTGCATACACTCACAGGTTCATGATTAACAATAATTTAGAACATACATAGGCATGGTGATAGACTGGCTAAAGTACTTCATAGCTTAGTTATAAAGCCTAATTGCATTCAGTTAAATGAAAACTTAGATGATATCAGGAATGGTGCACAAAAGAAGTGAAAGATATGGTTTTTGGTAATGCAACTGTGATAGTAATAGATTTGTAATATGGGCACAAAAACCACAAATTAATAAGGGGAGGAGTACAGACGATTGAGTTAAGCCCTAATACATTAATCCTAATATTTCATTGAATCTGCCCACTGGAAAGATGAAAAGCCAAACTGAGATCAGCTGAATTTGAACTCCAAATATAATAAACCAAAACTATATATAAAAAAAACAACAACATGCCAGTGCAATTCAAGCAGTCTCAAATGATTTAAATAATGTATTGTAAAACAATACATTTATCTTTATAATTTATGTTGGAAAGAGATACATGATGTCAGAAATGGCAAAAAAGTATAAAAGAAATTGCATTGGGATTACATATAAAAGTCCTTAGTTTTCAGACCTAAACAAAATTATTAATTTAATAACAGATAATATTCAACACCTATAAAACGTAAACAGTAAAGAAATCCAAATGTAGGAACTTGAAGAGTTTGTCATGATTTTCATAATTTTTTGCAGGTATAAACAGATAAGTTATAAACGAACTAAGATGTTTCATCCATTTGTCCAAGAAAGTATAAACACAACCATTTCTTGGCTATAATCAATGAGCTCTTACAAGACTCATGTATATGATACCAGAATACATATCTCATATGCACTGCAGGAACATACATCCTAAACACATAAAACAAGCTCACCTAACAGATTGTCAAACTCGCTACAATCACTGGCTTATATGTGTATTGTTATTTTTTCTCTGCCTTTTCTGTCACTATTAAAATGGTTACTTATCTTCAGAATAAGCAAATTGTCAACCTTTCCAACCCCACCCAAAAGAACCTCATTGTCTAAATCCCCAACTAAACATTTTACCTTCCCAGACCTAGGACTCTCTAGAATTCTTTCTCTGTCTATATTTTTTCTTACAGGCACCAACCTACAAAAATTTAAGCTGAACATCAACTACATTCATCCTATTAGCCTTCATAGATCCTCAAAGATCAAAGATGCTGCCCCTTCATTGACTAAATATCATATATAAAACTAAATAATCAAGAGTTGATCTCAACACATAGGTATGATATATAAATATTGGTGATTATAACAGAACAGACTTAAAAAATAACCAAGAAAGTTCCAGGTAGGAAATGAGGAATAAACATCATTTGATAGTAATAAGTCAATGTATCTATATAAATACATATATCTGTGCACATAGTTAATTGCACACAGCATGACTTTGCAGTATACCTACATTCAGTTACTTTACCAAAGGATAATATAAACATATTAATTTTATTGTTGAAAAACTTACTTTTAAAGATATGTTATAACTATTGTGAATTTATAACAGAGAATATATATATACATGAGGTTAAGATAGTTGACTTACAAACTGCACCATGGTTCCTCTTCTACTTGGCTACTTTGAGAATGACTTGATTCTAACTGGGTACATCCTTTCCACTTAACATCAACAACATTTTATATTATCTCTATTTCCTTCTCATCTTCTTTAAGCCAGACACATCCCTCCCCGATGAATATACACACATATTGTTATGTTCATACACATGTGCACTTACATTGACTAACTCTGCTGCTTACTATTCTTTACTTGCATATTTCCACTCTCCTCTACTCAGAAACAACATACCTTTCTACCATCTTCATTCATTGTTACCATGATTCCCATGATAATGCACAAATTATTTTCTTTCCTACTCTCTCTTTCTCTCTCTCACTTCTATATCATAAAAATACAAAACCTGTTCCCACAAAATTGACAATTTTCCATTTCTACACGGATGGCAAATACATTTACATGAAATTTTACATTTTGTTCTTTTTTTAACTGAATGGTCATGATGTAAGGCCTTCTTATAACATTGGTACACTGCTAATAGCAACTATGCAATTCTTACAAACTACTAAGAATACAGACTCAAAAGAGTGAAAGGAACAGGATATGAACTACCGACCTCTTGGCTGGCTGTCAGTTATAGTATCAACTCAACCATCTAAGTTCACCTATTTATATACACATACACTAGCAGAGGAAGAACGAGAAGAAAGAAATAAAGACAGACTTTATTCACAGCATTTACATCCATATGATTTACATACTGTTGTACTACAAGTAGTTTATACAAAGCTTCACTCAACTGAAATCAGTGTTTGATGAATAGTATGTTTCATGATGACAGCAAAATCATTCAATAATATTGGGAGGCAGAAAAAGTCAAAGTTAAGATTAGAGAAATAGAATATTGACTTTAAATGAAATAGAATTTGTTGTGGGACTCTGATGGCCTTCTAGATAATATCTTTTGATTGTGGGACCTAAATTCATTTTCTTATTCCTGTAATGCAAATATATACACACATTTTTGCATTGCAAAAAGAAAAATAAATAAATAAATAAAAATTATTACAGCTTTAAAACAGTAAAATTTCCATTGAGAAAGGAATCTTCCTCTCCCTACTCCCAACCATTTATTTATTTATTCATATATTTATTTACTTATTTTTTTCCAAGAGTAATAAATTCTGCTCTTGGCTGCTAGTGATGATAGAGGAAAACATTCTTGCACAGATTGTTTCTCCACTATTTCTCTTTACTGTGATGAAACAAGTAATGGAGAAAGGCATGTATATGTATGTATGTATATATATATATATATATATATATATATATATATATAT
>NC_068982.1:60593999-60602657 GCF_001194135.2 Octopus bimaculoides | reverse complement strand
TCTTCATTTCTAAAACAGCAATTATCAAAAAGAAAAATCACTAAAAGAGCTTTTTTAGAAAGCAGTCTGTCTCTATTTCAGGTCCCTGTTTCTTAACATTAGAAACAAAAAGTAGAACTTCTCCAACAAAGTTTGAAGTTTGTGTAACATAAGTAATAGATGTTTCCCAATCAAAGGATTAAAAATTTAAAAAAAGGCAGGGAAAAGAAGCATTGCATAAATATGTATTTCAAGTAGTTTCACAAATTGAAAATTGAAATAGATATGAATTCCAATCAGTTTTGATGCCAATTTGGTATTATTTCACCTTGTTTCTATCTGTTTAAAGGTTATTGTTAATTATACAACAGGATAGTCATATAGGATGCATTTGTCACCTAGATACCACAAAATTACTCAAATAACACCACCAACAAAACCTATTGAAATCACTTCTTTAGTGTTTGAAGCATTGACTTATATTTATACCATTATTGATTAAGTTCAAAATCCAAAGTGACAGGGCAGACATTGAGTAAGATGAGCAAATGTTGAAGTGACAGTAAATGCAGTAAACAGCTAAAAAAAATTCTTGCCTTTATCAGGCAACATAACTGAGTAATAGCAACGCCTACTCATTTTTAAAGCAATAGTGACAAGAATCTGGATAACAATGCATTGGATTTTAATAATTCTTTCTTTATCCTCCTCCTTTCTGTCTTCAACTATCTTTCTAAAGAGATATCAAAACAAAAATCAAAGAAAATTGAATAAAATTTGCATACATTTTTTTAGCAATAAATCTGTTTTTGATTTAAAAAAACACAGATTTAATCAATTTGTCAATAATTTTAGAGATTCATTTTTATGATTACATTTTTCTTTCATGATTCACCTCAAGAAAAGAGATAGGCTAATAATAAAAATGGTACCATTATTACAAGGGAGGAAAATGAAATAAGGCCTGATTGCATCTATGAGGTACAACATTTTTTTGTCTTTAATTGATGACTACTAGTTGACTACAAGCCAAATTACACAAAGTAGGATTACTGCTATTTATTTTATTAGAAAGGTGACAGGTTAAATCAGACTCGAGAGAATTTGAACTCATGACCAAAGGGTAGCACATTAAGATATTTATTATAAATCATAGAAATTTAATTCTGAAAAAAAAAAAAAAAAAATAGAGAAATATAACAAAAGGTTTAGATTTGGCTTTAACATCAAAGAATATTATTTTTAGAAATCCTTTTAAGAATTATAAATTTCTTTTTCCCAATTTGTGAAATTCTTTTATAACTTATAAGAGAATATGAAATGCTAACTAAAAGCTATATAAGTCATGAACATCAGTGTCACTAGTCTTTGAGTAATGAACAAAAGTCACAGGAATGTTAGGGTTTGAAATAAGAACTCTGATTTTCAATTAAATACTACCATTAAATAGCTAGAGAGAATTTGAAAACTCAAGCAATGATTATTACAAATTACGTGTGCAGGTAGATATAATTTCTAAATAACTACTGACATTATAAACTATTACAGTGTCAAAGGGGGTGACCTGGAAAGAAGTAATAATAGAGAGCTGAAGCTACTGGACCAAATCCTGAAAAAAGCTGAGAGTCATTGAGAATTTATTATAGGATAGGGTTAATTTTGGGTGGTTTATACAAAAACATGAAACTGCAGGAGTCACATCCCTAGAGACAACTAAAACTGAGTACAAAATATTAGTGCCATCAAGGAAGTAACTTTGCTCAGTATATATATGGAGTTGATAGCAACTCAATACAGGATGCAACAATGTACTTTAATATCTCTTTCAATAGTAATACATCTGTAAAGTCAACTAAATAGTAGTAAGACAAGTAACTTATAATTGAGTGCTTGACTTGTGTCCAATATTTTGTTAAGTGCATTCTTCAGAGAGTAGAATGGTGTACTTTCTGTTACCAGTGGTAATTATTTACTACACTGTAATGCATCACATTAATAGCTTAAATTTGGTAGAGACTGACATGGGAAAGTTCCTTTTCCTTAACATTCTAAGAAAAGTATAGACTCTACTGAATTGTTTTCAACAGGAACCAGTTGCTCAAACCTATCATGAGAAATTTCAATTGCAAACTTAATTGGGATGTAATTATGGAGAGGAACACAGTCATGTAGATAAGCATATTTCTCCCTAACTAATACAATGACATGTCTCTAGTCCATCTGGCAATTCTTTGTAATTCCTTCTTAAATTCCATGTATATACTTGTCTCTCCTCTTTTATTATCTTTACTCTGTCTTGCCCACTAAATTTATTATAAGTAATTTCTTTGCAGAACAATATTCCTCTGGAATGTGTTCTTCCTATTTACCAATCAATTTTTTAAACTAAACATTATTTATACTGTTTCCAAATTACTCTCGTCTTTTGTTCATAGGAGGTGTAAAACAACTACTGATGAGCACTGCACTTTTTCAGCATAACAAATGAAGAAACCTATTAAAGGGAAATAAAAAAAAAAAACCCATAAAACCTCATGCATCCCTAGACACATGTTTAAGTTTCTCATAAACTGAAGATCAATGAAGTTGAACAAAAAAAGTAGAAATATTATAAAATGTTAAACTAAAATTAGCAGGAAATTCAATTAGTTAATATTTGGGGTTCACAGAAGCTGAGTTAACTAACTTAAAAATATCTTGAAAGAAAATCATTTTTATTTTTAACGCAAGCAAGCAGAAGGTTTCAATATTGTTTACAGAAACAGCTGGCTTATGTTTGATATTCTTATCTTCATGATAATGTAAGACCAGAGGAAAATAATAAAAGAAGATAACAGACAGACGATATGTAATCTCAGTTGCAAAACAGAAAAGGTTCAAATTGAAAAAGAACAAAAATATAATTTAAAATTTAAAATATTGACAGCTTGGATGTGAAGGGCCTATCTCTGAGGATGGAAATAAAATATAAATTCTGAAGATTAAATAAGACTAGTTGTCCATAAAGAATTTAAGCAATTCTGGTTTGTTTTAGCTTTAATCTTCACATAGCAGTCATCAAGATATGGCAGAATGATAGTGCTAAGGACAAAAATATTCTTGAAGGACAATAGTAAGTGAGCTTATCATATAGATAAAAGCTAATCAAACAAAATATGTTTTTCTGTGATATGTATAAGTATGTGCAGACATCGGTGTACACTCATGCAAGTGGAATGAGAGAGATTTTTAAAACAAAGAATTACAATCTCATAATACATGAAAGATATTGGTGGAATTATTAGAACAAATTTAGCTCATCAACTTCATTCAATGTACAAAGAAAACATAATACCACCATTATGTTACAAAAATATAAAATTAGTTATTGCAAATATATTGTGATAATGTACTGTACTTCTGTAGAATACATTAATTTAAAGAAAGTTTACAAAAGGAAAAAAAAGAAGACAAAAGCAAAACAACTGATAATTAGATATATCAGGTGTTTTCAAAACATGAAACTCAAAAGGATATGATGAAATTTGGGCTAAAAAATAGTTAATCTACTGATAAATAATGGGAACCAGGCAAGATGTAGAAGCAAATAAAATGAAGTAAGAGTTAATTTGGAATGAGTAAGTTGGATGTTGCTAAAGTAAAAGATCAATATAAGAGAAGATAATTTTTTGTGAAATCTAAGCCACAATAGACATGTTATAATATGAATAATGCAGTGGGTGGAAAAGATTGAGAAGAAATGGTTCTACAATGGGCGTTGGTAACTTCAAGGCAACTACTTTTAGTGGTACCTTGTTAAGTTGATTCTATTTTAATGTAACAAAGGTTATACTTAGCTAACATGGAAAATGAAAGTTTTACATCAGATACTGACCAACATAAACAGCATGAACAATAGTCAAGAAATTAAGAAGCTGGTCAACGGAGCACAGAATCATGCACACAGATCCTAACACAAATTGCTCCAGTTTGTCTAATTCAGAGGTCACCAAACTTTTTTCATAGCGGGCCAGATAACTGAGAGAATGACAAGCTCAGGCTGCACAACCATTTTATTTAATACAATACAGTGAATACACAAAATATAAAGACAACCTATTTACCAAAATGTTATCAAAGAAGGTGACGTTAGCAATAAGATAGTTACATCAAACCCAGTTTGCACATATCTGAATCTCACAAACTAAGCAGTAAAAAAGGTTAGTGACATTTGTGAACCTGGTATTTAGTTTTTAAGATATAATCAATATTTGTTTTGGAATTGCTGCATCCAACCAAGAGAATTGCTTTCAAATGTTCGTCAGTCAACCTCGTTCGATGTACTGTCTTCACATACTTCATTTTTGAAAATGTTTGCTCACAGACATAAGTTGTTTCAAACACTGATGCCATACCAGAGGCAAATGCAGGTACTTACACAAAAGGTATAGAGTGGCTGTGGGCCAGATGAACTGACCTTGCGAGCCGGATCCGACCTGCAAGCTGTTGTTTGATGACCTCTAGACTAACTAATAATAAAACAAAAATATTTCACACTTATTTCATGATTAGGTGGTTAGAAGTGGGAAGCATCTAGTCGTAAAGAATATCTGCTACAACAAGTAAATCACCCCACCATACATCACTGGAAAATGGATAAAAAGAAAGTGGGGTGGTATTTCACTTTTAAGGCTGTGTAAAATATCCTACTATCAATATTTTTTTCTGTGTGAATGCAATTTCGCATTTCACGTATATATTTACTGCAATAGGAACACATTGAAAGTCTTAGCAAACAATCCTATAGTTAGATTTCTAAAGATAGGCAGGATTTTGAAGTCAGCAGTGAAGTAAATTATTTCTAACCAGAAATATATCTCAACTACAAGGATACAAACATTGACCATACAATTTTTATGCATCCCATTCCCAAAATTAACAAAACATTCTAGATCTGAATTTTCTAAACTATGTGTAGAAAATTAAGTAACACATAACAATTTACAAACAAATTGAAAAATATTTGCAAGTAAATCAATACATGCACCTTAATTTTCTCCATTCTTGCCAGAGGAAAGTATAAACCATAGCTTCATAAATCATAAAATACAAATATGTTAATACACTCTGTATATTGCAAATACATTAATGGATTTCAAAATTCAACTAGATAAATTGTTTCAAAATATTGAGACCTGTATGGACGATAATGAATATATAAGCCTTCAAAATAAATTTTCTGGGATACTAATTAAGAAAATTGAATATTTAAATTGCACTCAAGTCTGAAAAAATGCAGTATATTATCTGAAAGTGTATATGTAACTTTCAAAGGGAAATTTTTAGTTTACTAATGGAAATACATTTGTTTAAAAACTGAATACATCAAAGACACAAAAAGATTAAAAACACAAAAAAGACATATAATTTTGGAGCAATTCTAAATAATCAATCGCGGGCATTATCATGAATTTTACATTGTGTACCAAGTTGAACTGAAATGACAACTACCTGATACACGCAAGAGACTTATTATTAACCATATTTGAAAGGATTGATGGGCAGATCACACCTTGACAATGTGTTCAGTGACAAATGGCTGGTTTTACAAGAGAGAGAGGGAGAGGGAGAGAGAGAGAGAGAGAGAGAGAGAGAGAGAGACAGAGAGATTGAAATAAGTTGTGAATACAGCCTTGTGTAAGAGCTGTTAGGCCCCATTGCACAAGAGTCCATCAGGACATCATAACAAAACAAGATTTAATTCAAATATCACATCATGAAATATTCATCAAACACATTCAGTGAGAGTGCTTTAGATTGAAATCATGCACAACTGGAGAAGAAAAACTGCAATCAGGAAATAATGATGATGATATATTGCAATAAATAATTTTGCTGAAACTGGTTTTAGCAGCATGTACTTTTAAAAACAATACATTATCAAATAATATTTTACTCATTCAATAAACCTTTCATTAGATATCAATATAAAGACATTAGTTATTTTGAGGTTTTTGAATATAGATGCAGAAACTTTCACTGCTTGATTAATTATTAAAATTTTACTCAAATAAATAAATTAGTGAACCTATATATTGTTTATCAGTACTCCATTAATATGACATTCACTACAGATTTTCTTCCAGAACAGATACCAAATCATTCGTATAATTTCAAGTAAAAATTCACAGCAATTTCTACCTTATTGGTATAATTATACAGCTAATCTTTTAATATAGGTTATTATGGACTATTATCTAAGTCATGGTATAATCAATGCAATAAACATTATCAATAATGCAATAAATGTCAAATATCCTTTCTTTATATATATATATGAGAAACTACTACATGCAATAATTATATAACAATTCTAATCTACCATAAAACACCTAAACGTACATATTTCTTTCTTTTGCTTCTTATTCAGAAAGTGGAAAAAAACATTGATGCTCACATAATGCATAATATATACATATTATATATGTGTGTGTGTGTACAGATGCATAATATATACATATTATATATGTATGTGTGTGTATATATATATATATATATATATATATATATATATGTATATCTTTACACATATAAATATGTATGTGTGTATGCAGGCATATATATATGTATGTATGTAACATACATATATATAAAAATCAAGGGCCCTTCCTGGGCCATGAGGTTGGTTTTCCAGATTCTGTAGAGTATATAATCCCCCACCCCTGTGAAAGGGACACTAGTCCATTGCAAGATTACACATTTTTGGTAACTGAGTAGACTGATGCAACATGAAATGAAATGTTTCGCTCAAGAACACCACACATCGCCTGGTACAGAAATCATAACCCACAATTTTATGATTATAAGTACAACACCCTAAACACTAAGCCATTTGCCCCCACATCTATGTCCGTCTGTCTATCTATCTATCTCTATATATATATTTATACAAACACTCACACACGCACGCACACACATATACATAGATATCAATATATATATATATGAATACATACAAAATAGATATTATATTCAAATTATCAGACAAAAAATAACTGACAATACTGATCATACCATTCTATGATAAACCTTAATGAAAATCTATTTATCAACTGAAACTCAGAACCTGATTAAATTTTGCTCAAAAATATTCTGCATCTGGTTTTGTGCTGCTGTTTTCCAATTATTTACTACTACTACTACTACTGCTGCTGCTGCTGCCACTAGTAGTAATAGTAGAAACAGTAGTAGTAGTAGTAGTAGTAGTAGTAGTAGTAGTAGTAGTAGTAGTAGTAGTAGTGATGGTGGTGGTGGTGGAGGTGAAGTTTAGCATTAAAAAAATATTTGAAGTTTTTTTTTTTTTTGTCTGCATGCATAAAAAGAAAACTGAACATAAGATTCTATATTTTTTTTTTTTTAGTGAAAATGTAAATAATACTGAAAAGTAATGAATACTATAAGCACTGTGTTGTAACATATATTGGTTAAATTCAATAATACACATTTACGCTATGAAAAAGAGAGGTGAAGTTGTATAGAGAAAGCTTAGCAGATGCTAACACCAGGTTGCATATTTTATGTATTTATTTGTACATTTATTTGTTTGTTTATTTATTCTGAAACTGTTTAATTGGATACATTATTTGTGATAGCTGGAATGCTATCAGTTGTCTCTAGAGGATGTCTTCATAGGAGAGGTTTATCTCCATTTTGCTACCAGACTCCAAGAGTCTGGAACAAAAAAAAAAAAAGATATAATTACTTCCTTCTTTGGCCAATAGGGATTGAAAACATTTTGTTGACGTTGAGATCTATAGATTTTTATGTAACTTCTATTCTGTAAGTATACAATCATCTAAGAAAGTCCTTATAAAATAATGAGTGAAATTTTCTGAACGGCCATCTGTACTACATGAACTACATTCAAAGAGGCAAAAAGAATAATTCATTATGAAGTTAAATAGAACATAAATCATTTATTTACTATGTTGTTGATGTTGTTGTTAAGCCACAAGTCAGCTCTGGTCAAGTAAGACCAATAAAAGCAAATGGATATGTGTAACTTTCAGTGATGAGTTTTGAATTGTTTGATCAACTAGATTACCTGTAAGCTGAATCAACATGTAAGTGGTTGAATATTCCACAGACATGTGTATTTTTAATGTAATTTTCAGGCAGAAAGAATATGACACAGTGTGTGTATCAAGGCTTGTATCCTTTGAATAATTATTCATCCATTGACCTTCTACATCCATTGACCTTCTACATCCATTGACCTTCTTTTGAATATCAGGGACATTGTTCAATGTTTATTTAAGTTGGTGTGATATGAAAGAGATTTGGTTACAGTTTCTGGCAGGTCAAGCAAACAAACATAAGTTTCTTGGTTGGACCTTATTTACTAAGAATGAAAAGTAGATGTGAAGAAAAAAGACTATTGTTGATATCTGTATTTGTCTTCATGAATTAAGTATAAGAATTTTTTTCTGATCACACCAGGGATTCCTGATGAATAACTTTCATCTGTATTTTGTTCAATTTTCATTATTATCAATTTTTTTTTATTTAATTCTATTTGCAGTAAGAGAAGATGTATACTTATAAAAATTAATTTGCATAATGAATGGCTGAACTAATTGGACGTTTATCATTCCTGAATCCTTACACTGACATGGCTCTAACTTAATTCATAAACACACA
>NC_068982.1:60591468-60593578 GCF_001194135.2 Octopus bimaculoides | reverse complement strand
GGCGAGAGAGAGAGAGAAGGCGAGAGAGAGAGAGAAGGCGAGAGAGAGAGAGAGAAAGAGAGCAAATTTACTCGTGATCAATAGTATCTCTAAATAACCCCCACACATTAAGCTATGGGTTTTACAAACAAGGATGAGGAAGGGTTCACCTACAAAAGGCACAAATGCTTCAAGTTCAGAAATTTGTCCAGCCTTGGTGACAAAATAAAATACACTTTAACCTTCAACATGAAGAGGAAGTGGGATTTACTTTTTATAAGGTAAAAGACATATATTGTAAATCAGAAAACTACTACTTGACACTTAGTGACACTTAAGTGTCTTTTTACTCTATCAAGTACTTGGGTCAAGCATTTGTTTATTTGACATAATCTTTTATATTAGAAGACAGTATACATTGTCTTTCTTCCACAGGTTACCGTTGGGAGTATCAGAAGAAATTAGAAATTGCAATCCTGCTTTTTAAAAAATTTTTTAAGGAAACTTTATCAAAACTTTACTTACATTATTTACATTTGACGGATATTTGTGAATAACAGAGTTGGCAACAGGAAAGGCATCCAACTGCACAAACACTACCTCTGGGAAAACAATCCAATTCATGCCAGCATAGGAAAGCAGATGTAAAATGCTAATGATAAATGATGCAAATGATCTATACCCTACCCCATAAATATATATACAGTATGTTTATACATACATTTATTTATATGTATATATAAAATGTATATATATAAAATATACATATAATAAATGTATCTATATCAATCTATCTGTCTATCTACATACACACACACACATGTATATATATATATATATAAACACAGCAGGTGCTAAACAAGATAACAATTTAAAACTTGAGTCATTGACTCAATAGATTTTATTAAAAACCAAACAAAGTGCAGCTGCACTAATTAAAGCACAAACAAAATCTTAGTTCAGTCTAGGAATGGGAAACCATACATCTTAATACTGAGCTCAATAACAATTATTGATGATTGTGAATTAAGTCAAGACATTATATCTTCAAACTATTCAATGTGAACATACACACATTCAAAATATATTGTGTGAGTGTGTGTTTCTGTATTCAGCATTTTTTATGAAACACATTCTGTTGACAAACAAAATAAAGTCAGTCATAAACAAACAAAATTCTTCCTTCAGAAATTGTGGTTTTTGTATTCTAAAAATATGCGCATGTGTGATTATGTGCAAATATATATATATATATATATATATATATATATATATATATAAAGAGAAATGAAGAAATAAAGAAAGAGAGAGAGAGGGAGATGTGTTTATGCGTGTGTGACACATACATGTACACAAACACACTCATTGAGAATAAGAAATAAGCATGTAAAAATGTATGCAGTTCACTGTGTTTTCATGATATACACAAAAGACTATATTTAATCCATTTTTAAGAATTGCATAGGTGTTTGACATAAGTAAGACAATACCATATATGTGTGTTGTGTGTATAATATATGTACATATATATCTGTGTGTGTGTGTATATATACACTATATATAAAAATATTATATATATATATATATATATATAGATATGTATAATATATATTATATATATAGATAAATACACACACACATATATATGTATGTGTGTATATATATATATATATATATATATATATATAAAATAATAATATATAATGCTCACATTAGAGCAATGATGGCAGCACTTCATCACGTTGTCAAGTCATGGACACTAAGTATTGCCATGCTATTTCTTTTGTACAATTTTTTTTTGTACAATTCAATATTTGCTGAAGGATAAAAAATCCAGGCAGCAACTAATATCCCATTATGTTTATAGAGAAGAAATCATAAAATTAGATTGACAAAGGGGACAAAAATATCTGGTATTGAAAACCACACAGTCTGTTATGGTATTACTAGAAGTTGGCGTCTTAGTAATTACTAATCAAATAACTACATGCATGTGAAATGATTTAGGAGTGTATATAAGACAGGAATTCCATAGAATTTTATACAATATTTAGCAGGATATATTTGAAATAAATATCAAATATAAGGCTTTATGAAGAAATGAAAAAAATATAAAAATGAAATTGATGAG
>NC_068982.1:60590178-60590935 GCF_001194135.2 Octopus bimaculoides | reverse complement strand
AATATTTATTAGATTAAATATTTCAATAAAATCTTTATAAATAGTTTGCATATAAATAAATGAAATTTATTACTTTAATTGAACTTAACAAAAACTGGAAGATAAAAGTTGAATAATTTAGGAAATAACTTAAAAAAGAACAAAACAAAACAAAAGCAATAATATTGCAGTAAATTGAGATAAACAGTTTCCATAAGAATGTGTCACCTTTGTTTCTTTAACGAAATATGTATTTAAACAAACATTCCAAAATATGAAGACAGTAACTCTAAGCAAAATTATGTGTAGTGACACATAATGGAAAACGAATCTAATCTAATATGGTTTAGATTAATATCTAAACCATATTAATCTAACTTATCAATTAATCTATTAATTAATCTAACATATTAATTCTAACTGGTTGCTATATTTTGAGCTTTTTTCTGAATCAAATGGAATTTGTCAGGAAATCTTTATTTAATCTAAGCAAAAAAGCTTTTTTTTAGTCAAATTTCATCATTGCATTCATAAATTTGTAGTATTAAGTAAAACAATATAGTTTTTGAAAAATAATTTTTACCATAATACATCTACAAGAGTAATCTACAACTCTTTTTAATTGGTCATTTATGGAACAAATAATCTTAATATATGAGCTGTATGAAATAAAATAGATTAAAAATTTCATTAAACTCTTTACCTAAATTTTGACCAAACATTCATAATTAAATAACAAGAAATATACTACTTATTTTGAGCTAATCTCATAACTTAT
>NC_068982.1:60589734-60590168 GCF_001194135.2 Octopus bimaculoides | reverse complement strand
TAAACATAAATGACATAGATGGAATTTTGAAAAAAGAAAAAATAAGAGAAAAAGAATATTTTCTGGTGAAAGTTTATAATTGGTATGAGGACAAAAGAGATAAACAGTTATTCATTAACTACTACTAATGTGAAATCTAAAGAATTCTTCTTGAATAAGAGCACATGTTCATAGATATTATAATAATGATATATGACAAGGGTAAAAAAACATGAAATGACAACTAAATATTTATTAGATTAAATATTTCAATAAAATCTTTATAAATAGTTTGCATATAAATAAATGAAATTTATTACTTTAATTGAACTTAACAAAAACTGGAAGATAAAAGTTGAATAATTTAGGAAATAACTTAAAAAAGAACAAAACAAAACAAAAGCAATAATATTGCAGTAAATTGAGATAAACAGTTTCCATAAGAATGTGTCACC
>NC_068982.1:60577709-60589372 GCF_001194135.2 Octopus bimaculoides | reverse complement strand
TTAATATATGAGCTGTATGAAATAAAATAGATTAAAAATTTCATTAAACTCTTTACCTAAATTTTGACCAAACATTCATAATTAAATAACAAGAAATATACTACTTATTTTGAGCTAATCTCATAACTTATAAGGCAGATCTGAAAAAATATATAAAAAGGTATACAAATGTATTTCTACTGGCACAGTTATTCTATTGTTACATCATGGGCATTTTCTCACTTTCATTTGTCCATCTCATAAATTACATTGTACGCTAAATAAACTGTGTTAAGGAACTCACTGCATCTATTAATTTTAAGATTTATAATATACTCTTTAGAATAAATTAAACAAGAAAAGCTTTATATTTTTGCTTAAGTAACTATTCACAGGAAACTTCAGACAAGGAAGGTAATTTAGAGTGAAGAAGCAAATCTCAGCACCACCAGATATGGTGTTGAGGTAACAAAGAAAGCCCCCAAAATCAGGGAGGAGAGGAATGTGTGAGAAAATAAAGGAAATGCTTATGTGTTACACGTAAGTAAATTATTGGATAAAATAACAGGAAACAAGAGTAGAAGTTGCCAAATGTGTCAAAGAGAGAAAATGTAAGGGATAAAGATTTCAAGATTATAAACTATACAGTAAGACTAAACCAAAATGTTTTCTCAAACAAAAATGTGTATATATGTAAGTACACACACACACTCAACAATCAAAACATGCTAGCATCTAAAGGCAGTGAAAAGGGAGAAGTTGGTTACTATGTAAATGGTTTCAAGAATTGGATGGTAAAATGACAAAAGAGAAAGGGTGTTTGACTTTACATTTTGAGTTGAAATTGTGACATATCACCTCCAAACATAAAGGGACAGAACAGGTCATCTTATGTTGTCATCCCTCCAAAGTTAGTAAAATAAATACTAGCCATATACTGATTATATACTCCTTTAGTAAATGTGTGATCCCGTGCTAGTGTTAGACATCCTTATATGCACTATTGCATATGTATAAACAAATACATAACATGCATGTTTGTGGAGGTGCACGGCCTATTAGTTAAGATGTTGTACTCATGACTGTAAGATTGTAGTTTTGATTCCTGGACTAGGTGATGCATTGTGTTCTTGAGCAAAACACTTCATTTCATGTTGCTCCAGTTAACTCAGCTGGCAAAAATGAGTAATCCTTTGATGGACTGTGTTCCACCCAGGGGGTAAAATATATGTCACAAAATCTGGGAAACCAGATTTATGAGCCTACAACTTGGGAAGGTTCTTTGCTTCTTTTCTTTTGTTATATGGATATGTACATATGTATATGAATATAAACATATCCATGAAATATAATTTAAATGCTTATATTATCTAAATAATTATTTAAAAGAATTTTAGAGCTATGTTCTTCTATGTATCTGGTAATTGCTAAATAAACATGACTGCATTTGTTTTCTCATACTCAAAGACAGTTTGAAATAAAAATGCTGTCTGGTTTGGAAACTGTTTGAAAAATGTAAATTGCTAATGCCTTAGGCAAGCCCTTCAAAACAGTAAAGGTGACTTTATTTGCTATTGAGAAAAGGAGTTGTTGAAATTTAATATTCTATAAGTAATGCAAACAATTGCTATATAAATGATGTAGTAATAATCCTGGCATGCTGACAAACAACACTCAGACCATTCTTGTGAATTATTTGAGTAGGCCAGATTATGTTATGAATTTTAAATTCTGTCACCTAGGAGTCATAATCAGAGAGTATAAGTAGGAATAGATATGTAATTAGGGTTCATAAGAGGAGATATGCTTTAGATGTGTTTACTGCTGCTGACACCAAATTGATTCTGACAGCATAACAAACATTGGTGCATATATCAAGCATGTCATTCAATATGACAATGAAATAAAAAGCTGTTAAGGTGAACAGTCTTTTGCAATATAGACAAGACAGAGAGATGAATCCCAAAAAATACATACACACAAATGCTTAGTTTAATGATGTGTTTGTGTATACACACACACACACACACACACACACATAAACGTTTGTTTCCCTTCCAGGTGATTCCAGACTCAATCACACAAAATAGCACATTGGGCAAAAACTTTTAAAACAGTGCTTTAATATGCTAGAAATAGCAACTAACATATAAGAAGAGGCAGCCAAAACCAGATCAAATTACACTCTACAACTTTCAAAATGGAAGAATATGTTAGAGAATGTATTTCCTGATATACAAAATACATGGAAGGTCACAGTTGGAAGGGTTTCATTATAAGACTTCTCAATCAGGGCTGACCTGGGATTCAACTACAAGTAACACTGTTTCAAGACAATGAGGAATCCTTTACTTCAGTGACTTTTCAATCCTTCCCTTGCTATTTACCCTCTTGGCTTGATGTAAAAGCCCACACCAGGGCCATACTGCTATCTTTATGATAGTATGTTAGTGCATGTGTGAGTGTAAGCAGGCATGTATATGTGGTTGTGTTGGTGTGTACGCAGACATACATGCATGTATACCAGGTTCCTCTGTGAGTTCTACTGGTAACATCTAATCCAGTTCATGCTGCATGGTTGGGTCACCAATGACTAAACTGGCAATGTCACTGAGTTAACCTGGTGAAAAAGGTTGCAAAAAACCACAGCAGAATGAAAACAATGCCTGCTAAAAGGTTACATGAATCCAATGTAAAGTTAAAGACTAACCATAGTGTCAGGTATTAGAATTTCTAAGCTGGTTGTCTAATGTGCTATAAAACCATTGGGAGTCAAGCAACCCTAACTTTAATCATATCATGTCTCTAGAAGACATTTTAGTTATAAAGCCTGTTAATATTGATTTCAAATTTCGGCACAAGGCCAGCTGTTTTAAGGGAAGGGGTGAGTTGATTACATCAATCCCAATGTTCATCTGGTACTTATTTATCGATCCCAGTAGGATGAAAGACAAAGTCAACCTTGGCAGAATTTGAACTCAGAATGTAAAGATGGACAAAATGTCACTAAGCATTTTGCTTGGTGTGCTAAAACTTCAGCCAGCTCACTGCCTTAAAAGCGTGCTTTTATTGCCCAGATAATATTTTGCTTCATCCTGCCACTAGGTCCCTTGACTTTGGTAATGGGAGCCTTTGTGGTTCTGACTTCAATAGTACACTGGAATTGCCGACAACATATTTTCTAATCATCAGTGATGGGCATACTTGTTCAATGAGTGGACAGCCATTGTATATATATGCATTATGAATGTTTGTATGCATGCATGTGTGTGTGTTTGTAAAGATGTATGTGTGCTTACATGCATGTATGTGAATGAATATATACACCTTTTTTTTTAAGTAGCTATGAAATTGTCCAAAGTGAATACATAAAGAGGTATACAAATATATGAAAGCGCCCGACTTTGATAATAGTTGAAGTAAAATCAGAACATAATTTTTAGATTATCTTACAAAATTTGGCACTGACAAATGAATAAAGTACCAACTTTAATGATATAGATGGCTATTCATTTGAATGGGTTAGCAAACATGGAGAAAAACCATCAAGATAACAAAAGGAGTTCTGCCAATGATGACAATGATGGTGGCAGTATGTATAAACTAATATATTTTCACTAATAATTTAATGTGTGTGTGTGTGTGTGTGTGTGTGTGTGTGTGTGTGTGTTATGTACAGACCCGAAAAGAAACAAGACATCATGCAAACAAAAAGTAAAATAAAATGAGATACAAAATTAATATAATCTGGAATTATGAATTATCTTGGCCACAGAGATTACATAAAGAGTGAGGCATACAATGAAAGATTGAATGAAACTCTAAAGCTTTTTTGTTATATAAAAATATGTAGCAGCATTTTCTTTAAGCATTTTTATTAATGGTAATTAAGTTACAATCTATATATGAAGATATTTTACAACAAAGAACTCTAATAACAATGTATGATACCATTCTTTTATCTATTGACGTTGTTAAGTTCCAAGATGACCCTGACTGAGTGGTGCTACCACCAAAAGCATTCTAGCCTTGAGTATCCCACCCTTTTTCAGGCATTATGTATCCCAGACTACATTAGCCAATATGTCCTTTTTTTTTAAAGATGGTGAGGTGTGATTTGGGGAGTTTGGCTGCTGCTATTTATAGCAGATCAAGTTGCATAGGAGCTTCCTCATTTTGACATTTAAATCTTGAAATAGTGAACACTTCTGAGCAAGAGATTCTTTAAATAAGCTTTTTGAACTACTGGATTAATCATGATGCTTTTATCATAATTTCATATACCCTTAATAACATATATTAGACAGATAAATGTATCAAATCCAGCTTGTATGTATACCAGTAAAACATTTAGATGTTTTACTGACTACTTAAAGATACTAGGATATTCTAGGGTGTTATAATTCCAACAATCCAAAGTATTTCAGTAGCAGTCAGTAAAACTCCTTTCAAGCTTCTAGAATTCAATTTTTAGGTACACCTTTTATTGTTTTTTTTTTTAGAAAGAAGAAATATGCCACTAAATTAATGATTTCTATCTTTAGTATACATCCAAAATACAGCTGGCAGCAGAATCTTATTAGTACTTATTTTGTAATTTCACCTCCAGAAGGATAAAAAGAAAAGTCAACCAGAGGGAAATCTGAACTCAGAATGTAGAAGGAAAGACAAAATAAATTACTGCAAGTACAATAGAACTGACAATCCAATGTTAGGAAATATTCAACTGAATGATTTGGTATTTGATAACTAGAAATTGACTATCAATCAACTAATGACATCACTCAAAAACCTGCTTTAAAAAGATAAAAAGCTGTTAAAGTATAAATGAATAAATAAATACTGATGATGATTTCATAATTGAAATATTCTTTCAGTATAAAGATTTTAGCATTGGTTAAAAAAAAAACCGCACCTAACTAGAAAAATATTTAGATATAACATAATAAAATATAAATTAATTCAGATGCTTTTAATTACCCTTTAAACTAGTAATGTTTTAAAAATAATAAGTTAAATGGATCTGGCTGCGATGATGAGAAAAATAAAGATGGAAAAAAACTGTTCTATTGAGAAGCCAGTAAAAATTAATCTGGGAATTGGATGAATCCATTTAATTACTTATTTATTTCAATACGAACGACCATGAGATTGATAGGTATATGATATTTCATTGATTTAATGCAATAAAACTATACTCAGTGCACGTTTGAAGACAACAAATATTGCATCTGAGAGAAATGCTTGTGACGGTTGCATTGGGCCAAATTGATTGATACACAGCAACTTGATTGAAAGGAAATGGAGATTTAAGTATGATTGGTGACAACCAGTTTGTATTCATTTGAGCATTTCAGTAAACTGAAAGTTCAAAAGGTGACTGAAAAAAAAATAATCATATTTAGGAGTTAGTGATTTATAAAATTGTTTCTCGAAATATATAAATAAGAGGACAGTGACCCTACAAACTTGAACTGTATTTTCTCTAGTTGCCAATCTTTAATTAAAACAAAATATAAAAAAATGGAAGGAAAAAAAGGAATAATATTTATGAACTAGAGGGGCAAAAGTGATATAACTGCCAAGAAGAACAAATTAGCTATCAAAAAGCAATTTAGATGGTGGTCAGAGAATAAGAAAGCTAATACTGTGAATTCCCTGAGTTTTGATTCAGCTATGACTCATGTTCACAAAGTTGTAATTGTTTCATTTAGACCATTCGTGGGACAAGATAAGTCAATGACAACTCAGAATCTGAGTAGTAGTTATTTCTAATAGGTTATTTGCAGTCTAACATGAAGACATAAAACAAATGAATGGTAAGCAAGCTTATTGAAATGAGGGAAACATTTACTATTCCAAAGCTCAATGAAGATAACATGGTTTATAGGGAAAGATATAAATACTGGGATCTAGTACAATTGAAGAGAATAGCAATGAATTCCAATGACAAACCTGACCATAACATGAGATTCTCTTATACACCAAAATATTACAGTTTAATTTGAATGACAATCTATGCAGTTTCAGAGTAACTGGAAATGGTTATATTTTCGCCTGATACTTCTTGACCAGTCCTCATACCTACAGTAGTCACCAAAACACTTCCTAAACACAAAGACAAGATTTTCTATGGACTGACTTTTGATATTGTGATACTGGAGCCTTTACCTGTTGACATTGGACACATAAGCGAAGTGAAATAGTTCTTATCAGGTTTTGAAACCAAGTTGCAGAATTGTCTTTCTGAAACTCAATTCCACCTTTTGTTCTCCAGTTGCACCAGTATTTTTACTTTTAATAATAATATTTCTCTACTGAGAATGAATGCAGATGCTTAACCTGCTAGAAATAACAGCTACATCTCCGTCTAATCAGACTATAACATCTCAGAAAAGGATGGGCACTATAGATAATGTAGTCCTAGATATACTGTCTAAAAGAAGGGAAAAGACAAGATAGTCACAGCTAGACTTACTTTTGATCACAGTTCTAGCTGGAGCTAAATAATATTACTTCTTTATTAGAATGTTACATGTATTGATATTGTACAGCCTTAAATATAAAGAGGAAAGGAATGAAGTGCTGTGATATTCACTCTCTCCATAAGAGTTTTATGAAAACATCATGAGATGGCAAATGTTCAGCACATTATCCAACCGATTTAAGATATGTTGATATATACTTCCTTAGCAAATCAATGACCTTGACACAAGTATATTACAAGTACTTATACTGATGATACACTGAATTAAACCTCTTAAAGGAAGAGTATCTAAACTCTGAGAAACATATCACTCATACTTTTATTGTGGCCAATATTCATATTACTCTCTGAAAATGTAGCCTGGTATTCCTCAAAACACTTGACTATTACTCATTTGAAAACATCAAATTAAGCCTTCTATCCTGCACAATAACAACATGGCAAATTAAGAAAAATTATCTTAAAAAATTAGAACATTTAGGAAGGATCTGTTCAGAAAAAGAACTACCAGTAGCATATGTTATGTTTCTATTGTAAATTATTCATGTAGGACCTCTCTTTCTATGTCTCTCTCTCTCTCTCTCTCTTTATATGCACACACATACATTTGAGCTAATCTAACAGAAATGTTAGCACTCTAGGCAAAATGCTTAGCAATATTTCGTCTGTCTTTATGTTCTAAGTTCAAATTCTGCCGAAGTTGACTTTGCCTTTCAGCCTTTCAGGGTTGATAAATTAAGTACCAGTTATGTACTGAGGATGGTCTAATCGACTGGCTCCCTCTCCAAAAATTTCGAGCCTTGTACCTAGACTAGAAAAGAATATGTTTACAGGGCAAAAAGTGGTAAGCTAGCAGAATCATTATTGCACTGGGATTTTGTCTGTCTTTACAATCAGCTAGCCCCCTCTCCCGAACTTGCAGGCTTTGTACCAAAATTAGAAACCATGTGTTTGTTTGTGTGTGTTAAAGAGACGAAATACAAAATACACTGCTACCGTATTATTGATACTAAAAGTTAAAAGAGGCTGCATAGATATAATGCCATACATGGATAGAAACTGAGCCCACCCTTTCTCCCTTGTAACATACAAACCAGTAACATTGAGAATACCAAACCATTACATTTCGGGCAACCGCTGAGTAAAAATGTAAAGGAACTATCAATAAACAAGTTAGTGGCCATGTGTTAGACAGTGTTACATAACCAGTGAATGCCAACTATGCTGTGGAGCAGAGGTGAGCTTTGAGTGAGCCAAGACTGCAAGCATGGTTTCCATTCTGATTGTTGCCATTTCTCTTCACTTAATGATTCTTAATTGCTTTGACAACAGTATGAATTCTCTCCATTCTCTCCCTCTCTATATATATGGGACTCTTCTATCAGACACAAGATATCTTTCAGATAAGTATTGTGGAAATAAGCTCCAGGGCAACCCATATTTCCTTAAATAGTCTCACTTCCCAGCTGTAGTCACATGATGTGAACATCATTTACATCACCAGTGAGAAGAGGACACCATGAACAGTACACATTCTCGCTTGCTTTCACTCATAAATCATACAGTTAAAAGAGTAAGCATTATATTGATTGACTGATTAGTTTCCAGCTACAAAATAATTTGAAGCTCAAAAAACAAAGGCCTATGCATAATGAACCTACTGGAGAGACACAGTCTGAATATTTCTTCTCATATTGATAGTTTTTATATTTTAAGTAAGAGTGGTTGGTTAGCAAAAGCAGTTGAGCCTTGTTGCATTTAGTTGATCATTTTTTGTTCTGAGTTTTGAGTCAGTTTTCATCCTTTCAGGGTTGATAAAATAAGTGCCAGTTGATTCAATAGAATTGATAGTTTCTTAATACTTCTGTTGATATTAGAAAATCAAACTTAATCAGAAGTGGAATAATACTCAAAGAGTGTTTGTTGTCCTTGTTAGTTGCTTTGGCTGAAACATTATTATGGAAGTTAAATAATTTATAAATGATTACAACATTAAAATTATCCTGTTTACAATAAATACAAGACCTGAAATTTTGCAGGTGGGGGCTAGTCAATTATATTGAGCTCTTAATATTAATAACCATAAAACAATGAAAGAGCTTGGTACGTTTGCCAGGCATGAAACACAAAAAGTAATTCATAAAATATAAAAGCTGACTTGGTTCTGAAGCTTCATATATTCTAATTAGTTGAAAAATGACAACATTTAAATGCAGTAGATCCCTGGAAACCTTTAAAGTGTAGCATTATTTATATCACAGCATGATTATGTCACAACCTAATGAATTAAGGAACTTTATTTGGTAAACAACAATATCACTGGAATATTTCGGTGAAGCTTATTCATGTATTTTTTTCTTAAATATATTTTAAAGAATTAATTAATCAGATGAGAAGGTGAGTGTACATAGTTTTTGTAGGTTACCCAGGACAAGTCGGATCAGTGTGGAGTATACTCAGCTTGAACTTTTGCAGTAGTTAATTGTCTGAGAAGAAAAAGAGAGCAAGAAGAAAGTAGAGGGAGGACATGATTGAGAGAAAGATGAATTTCATATAAGAACAGAGTTGGTGGAGAGAGAGGGGAGGAATACACAATAGGGACTGACATAAAAAGGAGAGAAGGAAAGCTATTGTATGTACCATAGCTATTATATAAGTATTAAGAGAAATATAGAGAGAAAAGGAGAATAATAACGACAAGGAAATTAAGTCAAACTCGAGAGTTTATACTAAAAATGATTAATATTTGTCTAATTTTCAAACAGCCTTAAAGACATAGCTAGCTGAGCTTAATTAAGAGTGTTCATATCCTTTTACAAGCATGTATTTGTGACCATAAACAAGACACTTAAATCAATTTGTTTCAGTTAGCTAATGTAGAGTATAAGTTGCTAGGTACATTAGGTACCAACTAAACATGAGAATATTTCTGTCAAAGCTAAAAGAATCTGATATGTAAAATAAGGTAAATAAAAAAACAAAATGGAAGGATAAGAATTTTTCTCCTTAGGAACATCATATCAATATACAGCAAAGAAAGCTGCAATTTTTTATTAAGCCAGTCTCCCAACTAAATTAGAAACAGAGATAGTCTATGTTGATTATTATCACCATACCATTATACGATAAAGCTAGTAGATTTTTTTCATCACAACAAAATAACTGATTTTGTTGAAAAATATAACTTGGACACACACACACACACAAACACACACACACACACACAAACTGTCTCTATATTTATTATCTACTAAAACATTTGTTCATCTAATAATAAACTTTGTTTTTCTTTTTGCTTTCCATAACATTATGACTACTGCTGTGATAAGTTACTTTTTTCCTATATTATAGAATATAAAGATATTCTATAGAAACCTCTTTGATAATCTAGAGTTAAAATTAAAAAAAAAAAAAAGAGAAAGAGAATCATGAATACATAGAGAAGTTGTAAATCTTTTTGAAGAATTTCCAATTTTTCATATAATATTTATATATTGTACTCTAGAAATATATGAGAAAGCTTATATTAAGCAAAATATGAATGAAACGGGCAGAATCAACAAATTTATCAACATACAAGCAACAAAAATAAGAAAAATGAATTACAGTAATTTTTTAAATAAAAGAAAGCAAAAAGAACAAAAAGAGAGCTTTTTCTTAAGTAAACAGTAATTTAATCTCTGCAATTAACAATAAATAATAAATATGAAATAAGGAAAGAGAACTTTTTTTTTTAAAAGTATTTTGAAATAGAATTTTTGGAGATTATTAAAAAAATATTACTCGTGGCCTTATCCTTATCACAAACGCTAGTAATTTTAGTAATGAATATAGAGAAGCCTGCCAGACAAAAGAAGATTGGAATGGTGCAAGTAATAAGGTTGTTGGCTTATTAAAGATGACAAATATAGAGAAGCTAATTACGAGTGGGTTTCTTATTTACAAATAACTAAGGAATTGAGTTAATGGAGAGAGAGAGGGAGAGAGAGGGGAAGAGAGAGGAGAAAGGGAAGGAGAGAGAGAGAGCAATAAATATATGAAATAAACTAGATTTCACACTCATACAATACAGCAGAATGCATATATTTACGGGGCCATTTTTATAAGGCACATTTGCTTGTATCAGTATTATATATCAATAAAAAGTCAGTGGATGGCAGAATTGAGGTGGGGTGTTATATTCTGAGTTCAAACTCCAGTAGGGTTAACACTGACCTTTTATGCTTCCAAGACAAAGTGAACAAATACCGGTTAAAAACTAGGGGTGATTCAATCAACTGTACTCTTTCAAAAGATTGTGTGACAAAACATGAATAGTATTTTGTATTATATACACATACACGTATGTGTATATATGCATATATAATATGTATTTATGAATTTATGTATGCATGTATGAATCAGGTGACATTTTTTCAGAAATTTAGAAAAATCTAATAACAGTATGTCTAATGGTATTAACAAAATTGAAAATAAAAGCTTGTGTATTCTATTCAAATGTTTTCTTTCACACCAAGGTACTGTGAGGCAATTAAGTAATTAGAACAAGAAATCTGTTCGCAGGTACAACCTTCATCATCAGAAAATAAAGCAAATGAAAGAGGGATTCCTTAACTACACTTCACCTAAACTGCTCAATGTGGAATAAAATATTGTAGGTAAACTTTTAGAAATCTATAATTTTTGCCTTTGTGAAACACACGCACACACAACATTCTGTCATGTTCTGAGTTATGGACAAAAACAAAACATGTTATGTAAGTTATGCCATATAAGATGGAAAAGGAAAATATTAAAAAAACAACAAAAAACCCTCCAGAAAACCTAATATTTCAAATGTCTATGTTCTGATCATATGTAAAATGTTTAATGATATTTTTTGAGTGCTTTTATAATACAGCATTATTTCTCTTTTCTCTTTCTATGTGAAAGAGCTCTGTCAATTGGATAGGATAATTTGGTTTGAATTTTATAGAAAAAAAGAAAGCTTCCAAAAGTTCTGATATTCCATCTCATGCGTCTATCACTGCCAGCTCCCACCTCTCTCTTTCAGACATCCTTTTAACATGCCAGCAAAAAGGAAAAATTGAAAATCATTACTCTCTACTTTTCCTTTCTTATATGACTTTTGGTCAAGAGTAAGAAATAAATAAATGAAAGCAGATTTTATGAAACAATAGTTGATTAATTTACACCC
>NC_068982.1:60568580-60577699 GCF_001194135.2 Octopus bimaculoides | reverse complement strand
GAAATAAATAAATGAAAACAGATTTTATGAAACAATAGTTGATTAATTTACACCCAAAATCTCCAAACACAGGACAGAATGGATAAATTATCTGGCTGAATTAAAAGAGAAGCTAGTTTTCAACGATATATTTGGAAACATGAGACGCATAGCTGACTGATATCACACAATAAGTTCTATTTTCTCAAAAAGTCCCGAGAAGTTTCTCTTCTCAAAACATATATTGCTATAAAATAAATGACAAACATGAAAAGCCAATAAACTTTTTTTTATAATTATAATCAACAAATTTTAAACAAATTGATACTATTAAAAGAACATAAGAAAAAAAAACAAAGAAACAAAAGAATTAGCAGTGTAGTAATTTTCAATAACATAAACAAAATGAGTTAAATAATTATTACTATTTAAATATCATTATGGTTATTTTATGGTTATCAAAATATACAATTATGTGGTTTAATCAAACAGTAATAATGTCCCTATAACATCTTCTCATACACACTCAAACAAAACAAAAAACTTTTATAGCAGTTAAAACAAGTCGTACAATCATATTGCAATTATATTAATGTATTATGTAAAAATTATTGTTTGTATTGCTTAGCCCCAGGTCAGATCCGACCAGCAGACCAACTATAGAAGGCATTCTAATCATGATCATCTACTTTCTCTAATGTTACATTTCTTTTTCTTTTTTAAAATGTTAGGGTTTGATTTCATGGAATTTTGGTTGCTATATCTAGTCACCATCCAGAAGCTCATCCACTAAATCAACAACAACAAAAGTTTCTGAGTTTGGCACAAAGTCAACGATTTGGGGGTGAGGGGTTTTCTTGATGCCATTGACTCCAGCACATGAATAGTATTTTATTCATTCTGGAGGAATGGAAGCCAAAGTTGAGCTAGGCAGAATTTGAACTCAGAACATAAAAAATCAGGAGATATACTAAAAGGCTCTAATGCTTAACGGCACAAAACCAGCAATTTTTAGGGGAGATTAGTTGATTACTATCAACCTTGGGTGTTTCTGATACTTTATTTCATCTAAACTGGTGGAATTAAAGATAAAGTTGAACTCAGAACATAAAGATTCAAAGTTAAACAATTCTGTAAATCCACTACCCCAATAAATAATAGTAGTGGTAATGATAATAATAATAATAATAATAATAATAATAATAATAATAATAATAATAATAATAATAATAATAATAATAATAATAAATGTCTATGTTCTGACCATACGTAAAATGTTTAATGATATTTTTTGATATTATTATTATTATTGAGTGACAGAGTAGTGCATGCCATCAAAGTGACACTGGGATAAAATATATGAAGCCCAATATACCCATCATGACTACCTGTCTGACAAGGGTACACCAGGCACAAGCACCACAACCATATGTGCATGACATGGTGATCTCTTTTTTTTTTTTTAGCGCATGACCTTGCAGGTGGGACCCAATCAGAAAATTCTGGTTGAGTAGCTCATCCCACTCAAAAGGTTCCTGAATAAGATTTGTTTTAAGGATGATCAACAAAACACCAATGTTTCCAGAAGTGAATTATTCAAACCCCAACGAATTCCTCTCAACACATGTCTATGTTGCTCCCCCACTACTTTTGCTCGTGATCAGAGATACACATATCATCAGCCACTAAGGGACATGCTCAACTGGTTAAGGTCAAACAACTGACAAGCAAATCTGTAGTACTGAGCAGAATATTTGCTGTAGCCCATTTTTATACCAAGACAAAACAATGTACATGATAACACTTCCAATCAGTTAAGATCAAAAGCCATGAGAGCCAATGCCTGGTACTGCATCAGGGCATTTATCATTATTATTTTTATAATTATCATTATCATCATTATCATTTTTATTATTGTTTTGGCACAAGGCCAGCAATTATAGGGTGAGAGGGTTAGTCAATTACATTGACTCCAGTAGTTGACTAGTACATTATCAACCCTGAAAAGATGGAAGCAAAGTTGACCTCAGTGGAATTTGAACTCGAATTTGTCTAATATACTAGCAATTCTACCAACCTACCACCCTAATAAATAGTAGTAGTAATAGTTTCAAATTTTGGCTCAAGGCCAGCAGTTTTAAGGGGAGGGAGATAGTCAATTACATTGACACCACTTCTTCACTGTTACTTTATTTTATTGGCCCCCACTGAAGGGATGAAAGGCGATAATGGGGATATAACGTAACAAACATTTAAGCAGTCTATTCATAGCATGTCTGTTTTTTTTTTTGCTTGTTTCCATGAGAGCATGTGTGTGCATGTATCTGTGTATGTGTCTGTGTGCATATGTATGTGATTATATAAATATAAAGAGATATATAAATACACACACGCACAAATTTGCATACATATATCTATTTGCTTATATGAACGTAAATAAAAACTCAGTAATGAATATGACAGGAGATTTATTCCACAAAAAAGGAAACAGCTATTGTGTGAAAAAGTTTATAAACTATATCAAAAAGGAGTACAAGCGAAAGGAGTTTCATGCAACATATGGTAAATGAGGATCACAGATTAAGAAAAATATAAATAAAATGACAAAAAAAACTATAATTGCAACACATACGAACTCAAAACTTTTATTTGCTCATCATATTTTTTTTTATGCAGCTGATAATTCATGCCATAATTACTTCAGGTTTCTTACTTTTCTTATGTGTTCTGTCAGGCAACAAGAATACTAAAATTTTGTAAAAGTTTCAATAAAATCGCTGGGACATTTTATACTCTGAATGCACACACAAAAATAAAAAACTCGGAGTTTATAGAGTTATAGAGTGAATATCCAATGAAGATATGTGTGAGAATGTGTGTGTGCATTTGTTTGTGTGTATTAGACAGATTTAGTGGACTCTGGGGTATCCCCAACGTGTTGCTGGCTCCTCAAGTAGGAATAGAGTATATAGGCTAAAAGACACAACACTGACAGGGCAGGGAGACTGCAGCACGTAAGTAGCTGAATTTACACTACTTTCACATCAGGTACTTTTACTTTTGCACATTCATACATTACACACACACAAACGTGTGTGTGTGTGTGTGTGTGTGTGTATACAGATATATACATACACACACACACATATATATATAAATATATATACATATATATAAATACACACACAAATAAATATATATAAAATATTTACATTATGTGTGATATATATGTTTGTATGTGTGTGTATGTATATATGTATGTATATATGCATGTGTGTGTGTATGTATATATATATATATATATATATATATATATATATATATATATATATATATATATATGTATATGTAAGTGTATGTATACATAGATATACGTGTACAGAGAGGAGGTGTGTATTTGTGAGTATGTAAGTATGCGCATGATGGCAAATAGTGCTGCAGAGGGAATAATGATACAAACTTGTAAGTAAAGCTTTTAGAAAAATTATTCTGTGAGGAATTTAAAACCAATTGTATAAAAATCAAATCAAATATGCCAACTAATATAAATCAAACTAGAGGAAGGGGAATTAAAAGATTCTGAACCAGATATATGCCAGAAAATTACCAATATTCAAAACTGTTTCTAACAAAAGCTTATCTGTGTGTGTGTGTGTGTGTGTGTGTGTGTGCGTATATGTGTGTGTGTGTGTGCGTGTGTGTTCATGTGCATGTGTGCGTATGTGTGTGCATGTTTGGGTGTCTGTATGGGTATATGTATATACACACATATATATGATACAAAAAAAAATATATATATATTTTTGTATGATATATGTGTCATAAAACAGTGTACATTTAGCAAAATGTTGAAAGCTACTTGAATAATAAAAAAGAACTATTATTCTATATTTGTATTTGTCTTAACAATTTATCATGAAAGTACGTATATGTGTTTAAAGCTTAGACAAAACACAATACATAAGTACTAATACACACACACACACACACACACACACACACACACCATTAAAAATACATATATGTTATGGATGTATATGTATATTTTATAGACATAAATATATGTATAATGAAATAGTGTAAGTATAATAAAATACTGAAATCTTTACCTGATGACAAAGAATAATATCTATCTATCTATGTATCTATCTATCTATCTATAAATTTATCTATCTATATGTACACATATTATATATATATATATATATATATATATATATATATATATATATATATATATATATATATATATACACACACAGATGCATATACATACAAGCATACATAGATATACTTATGTTTAAGTGTCAATTTAGCATAGTGGTTACACTATCAGATACAATAATCTGTGGTATTTGTTTTGAATCTCTATGCTCTGAGTTCAAATCTTACTCAGATCAGCTTTGCTCCTTCATCTGTAGACCTCGATTAAAAGTTATTAATGAAATCAATCTCACAATGAAATCAAAACAAGCAAAAAGCATAAAGCAAATTCTTTGTGCTAATGTATTAAATCAATTCAAATGCATACTCTGTGTATTGGGTACACATACCTGTACACACACACACACATTTACATAGATATAAGCATATTACACACACACACACACACACACACACACACACATTTATATAGATATATACATATCACACAAACACACGCATACATGTGTGTGTGTCTATCTGTCTGTCTGTCTGTTTGTCTGTCTGTCTGTCTGTCTATCTATCTATCTATCTATTACACACAAGTGTGTGTACATACATGTGTGTGTGTGTGTACATATGAGAAGAAGGAGAGAGGGGAGAAAAAGGTATATTAAAGCTACTAAGAAGTTCAGTCCAAAAATCAAATAAGAATAACTAAAATACACAGCTTAGAAAGAGATACTGGATCTCTAAATATAGTCAAACAATGAGCAGAACACATACGTAGCTGATAGAAGAGAGATGTTCATGTGTGTGTGTGTACATGCTATAGGGTTATTTCATTTTTGTCCTTGCTAATATGTGTATATGTGTTTGTGTACGTGCATAATATATACACATATACACATTTTTTTCTGTATATCCTATCTGTTTCCACTTGAGTTATTTTTCTTGTGAAACAGGTGTAAAATCTGTTTCTTGAATGACTATATAAATAAGTAATTAAATAATAACTTTAAAGATTTTCCAAAACAATAATTCAATAACCTATAAACAGTACATGTGTTTTGCATGTATGTATGTGAGCAAAAGAGCATTTAGATACTTACTTGAAAGGAAAGGGGCCTAGAGAAAACGAGCCTACAGAATTTAGTTTGAGCAAATGCCATTGTAGTGAAAATACTTATTAATTCATTCAATACTTTTAGAAAAAAAGTTTCTGAATCTTTTTTTTTTATATATTTACATATTAATTTCATTTTATTTTCAACCTACCTCAAATGTGTACCATTTTCTCCTTTTTAAATTCAAAATAAATTCCTAACAAAAGTTAGAAATTTACTTGAATGAATGCACTAAAAAATTTTTTACTGAAGAAATATGATCAGCTATTTATTTTTACATATTTAAGTGCATCCAGTTAGTAACAGACATACAAATTAACTAGCTTATACAACATTTTTTTTTTCTCAGGTCAGTAACTTTTTGTAAAAAAAGAAAATCTATTTACTTGTTTTCCATCTTGAATGCAGAAAGTTATATGTATATTTTTATTGATTGATTTACTCTTTCTCACTCTTTCTCACTCTTTCTCTCTTTCTTTCTCTCATTCTCTCTTTCTTTCTCTTTCTCTCTTAGTCATATACAGAAACTCAAATGCTTGCTTGCTAATATGCACATACTTAAGTCTAGTTGTGTTAGTCTTATTTATATGATGTTGCATAATTATTATGAAACAGCTTGTGAATAATAATACATTTGTCTCTTTCCCAATGACACAGATTTTATCAGTTAAAAATCAATAAAGTTTCTTTTAGCTTTAAGTTTCCAACTAGAAAAAAAATCCCACAAAAAACAACTATAAAAACCAATGAAACAACACCAAAAATTAATAACCATTCACATTCAAAGCTTTCTTAAAATTAACTGTCATTCTTGGTCTCATCACTTATTTGCACAATCAATTCTGCCATATTGACAAGAAAACCATTTCCTTCTGATTTGCATTCCATATTCACTTCAATGAAACTAATGAAGATTACAATTTTCCAAAACACAACTTAATACCAAAGCAAAACAATCTTTAATTAACTGATCAAAAGTTCACAGCTCAGAGTCAAATTTTCATGTTGTGTAAAAGTTACAGTCACAGAAGCAATACTGGAGAAGAATATGATGATAAAACATAACTGACATAACAACAGGAATTAGCGATCATAATTTTGATGGATGTTGGAAGATGTAGATATTTAATCAGGACAATATAAATATAATGTACTAACAACAAAACAAAAAAAAAAGACAACTAAATGTGTGTGTGAAGGAGAGAGAGAGAGCTGGTGAGATTTGTGAACAAAGCCAATATTTATGACTGAGAGAATTATATAAGATTTGCAACTGATAATCTAAATAATAATAACATGTGCACACATATACAGAGTATGCAAGAAGCACAATGATTAGGATGGCAAGGGGAAAAGCAGAAATGGTTTCTAACATTAAAATATAAGTGCCATGAATAGTATTTATGCTTGCCTCTGAAAGAAAACTTACATGTTGTATATGTGCTTAATTACATCTGAAAATATACATATATGTGTGTATGTGTGTGTATGTATGTGTAGGTGCTCCTCTCACTAATATATATATATATATATATATATAAATGGACAGTTGGATGGATGGACAATGTTTGTATGCAGAGTTATGGGACCACTAAAAGAGTAAAGATTAGAACTTAGGTTGTTGCTCTATAGAAATCCATTAAAGTGTTAATGCATATTGTTGATTCTGTTTTAATGTTTCTTTTAAATTTTGCTTCTGTTCTCTGTAGGTTGTTGTTGGCAGTGTCTGGAGATAATCAAAGAAAATTCTGATGTATCTAGGTACAATTAACTCAAGGATAAGCATATGGAAGAGAGTTCCATTATGGAGCCTGAGAGTTTACAAATCAGTGATGTCTTTCCAACAGTTCATTATTAGGAAATGGCAGTCAATGAGCTCCTTTCATGGACAACATGGTATTTTACATGGTGTTTTGAAGGAATACAAATTTATTTGAGATTTCACAAAACAGCAATATTGAAAGAAGCACATCTTGAATTTGAGGTGCACAAAAGGTTCTAAATTCAAATGTATCATTCACATAATTATTAAATTGAAAATCAGACTTCGCAGGGTCCATCTTTAAAGCTTCATTCTTCTATGGTTGGCATTACTGACTCTTAAGCTTCCAACCACTAAAGTGAGCAATCTTCAGACTTGCAGAGTAAAGCCACACTTAAAGCCTGAGAGAAATGAACACATTTTACACACACAGATGATACAGATAGTTATACATAAGTATGTATATTCTAGTGTAGTACCCCTTGAAAGTGACAAGGTTCATTTCTATCTCCTTTCAGTAATTCTTAATCTTACAGCTTCAAGCCTTGCTTCATTTTCTTCTAGTATTCCAATTTGTCTTCTTTCAGTTATTCCATTTTATCTGAAATATAACTTCTTTATTTCTTGTTTCTTGTTGATTTGCAGCCCTTCCTTCTTTTTACCATTCATGTCAAGCACTGACGATATCTGCTCAGCTGACTGCTTACAATTTTGCTCTACTCTTCCAACTCACTTTATTGCAATATATATATATATATATATATATATACAACCCATGCCAGCACGAAAGTCAGACATTAAATTATGATGATGATGATGATATATCTATATATACATATATATGTATATACATATACATATGTGTGTGTATATATTTATAACTATCTATTTATATATATGTATTAATATATTTTTATTATATCATCATCATCATCATCGTCTAACGTCCGCTTTCCATGCTGGCATGGGTTGGACGATTTGACTGAGGACTGGTGAAACTGGATGGCAACACCAGGCTCCAATCTAATTTGGCAGAGTTTCTACAGCTGGATGCCCTTCCTAACGCCAACCATTCCGAGAGTGTAGTGGGTGGTTTTACGTGTCACCTGCACGAGGGCCAGTCAGGTAGTACTGGCAACGGCCACGCTCAAAATGGTGTCTTTTATGTGCCACCCGCACAAGAGCCAGTCCAGCGGCACTGGCAACGATCTCGCTCGAAAATCCTATATATATCATATAAAAGAAATACATATTTATATACACACATGTATACACACACGCATACACACACATGCTTTTTACTTATTTCAGTCAGATACTTATTTTAAACATTGTATATTTTACTGATCAGCTAGGTACCAGCTTGAGTTAACACCACTCTTGTATTTACTGGTGAAGTAGTGTCAAATGCACAAGTGAACACACAAATACATGTATATACATACAAACATTATATAAATGCAAACACATATGTGTGAGTGTACGTGTGCATATATATATATGTGTGTGTGTGTGTGTGTGTGTGTGTGTGTGTGTGTGTATGTGTTTATGTATCTCTCTCTCTCTCTCTCTCTCTCTCCACACACACACACTAACATAGAGAAATGCATTTATGAGAATTAAGTTATAAATGATAGAGTTTTATAAAGGCACATTGTAAATCAGAACAAGTTTCAACATTAGCCAAGCAAAAGGAAAGAAATGTGTGCATGTGCAAGTATGTCTGTGTGCAGATGAATGTACATTGATGAAGAGAAAGTGAGGGGAGGAAAATTGAGAAGTGAAGAAGAGAAGTATAGAAAGATGGAAGAAAAGCAAATAAAAGAAAGAATACACTGCGATTATTAGTTATCAATAAATGTCTGCTAGTCTGCCTGACCAGACCAGCCTACTAGCCAGTGAAGGAAGACTTGGTGTATTTATCTGACATACACACAAAAAAGGTCAAGTATGGGATATAAGCAGAGATCAGTTTTCCTAATTGTGAGTAATTGATTTTGTTGTGGCTTTTACAGATACTATATGAAGAAGAAAACAAGAAAAACAAATACATACAACTACATATACATATATATATATATATATATATATATATATATATATATATA
>NC_068982.1:60563474-60568384 GCF_001194135.2 Octopus bimaculoides | reverse complement strand
TATATATATATGTATAGATAGATAGATATATATATACATATGTGTGTGTGTGTGTATGTATGTATATATAAATGAATAAACAAATATAAAGTGTGGTGAAGAGGAAGAGTTTGAAATGAAGGAAAACAGCGAAGAAGAGGTATGTATATATACGGGAAGGGGATGTAGAAGAGCGTGGGAAGGGGTAGCAGAGAGACTTGGAAAGATAGGTAACTGGAAATAGGATGTGACTGGTGGGGGCGGGGGGGCGAATATTTAAAGAGATTATAGGTTTTTAGCGCTTTGATTTTTAATGAGAAATCAAATTTGAAAATTAAGGAAGACGAAAGACAGTGAAACAAAAGAATAGGATATGAAATAAATTTAATGAAATTAATTTTTTAAAAATTGCAGAAAGCATGTGCACATGTAGGCTTATAGGAAAACAAACTCAAATACACCCACACATAAACACAGGTATGTGAATATACTTGACGCAAACACAATGGTTTTATATTACTTGGATTTGATAATTGTTACAAAATATACCGTTTATATTGAAAGTAGTTTACAGTAAAATTTCCCACCAAGGGGCTAGTCTTGTAGTTGGAAAGTGAAACTGATAAATTATTCATACACACACGAATGTTTTACTGATGCATAGATACATTCACAAGCATCATGCAGTAAATTTAGAAACATACATACAATTATACAAACACACCCTCTCTCTCTCACACACACATACAATATAAGAGAAAGAAGAGGTGAGTAAAAGACAGACATACATGCACAGATGCACACACAAATGTGCAATAAACATGCACACACACACACACACATATAATTAGACAGGCAGTGGATAAATATGTAGGTAGACAGAAAAAATAGAAATATTTATACCAACAGACACTTATACAATAGAGAGAGTGATCAGACAAACAGACAGGCATATTTAAAGCTTCATACACAGACAGGTGAATAGATGAAGAGATATACGCACGAAACTGCATGATATATAAATAGATATGCAGATAGTCAAACAGACATTTTACATGCATATATATGTGTGTGTGTGGTGTGTGTGTATGTGTGTGTGTGTATATATATATATATATATATATATATACACCCACACACACATAACAGATGAATGTATGGCTGAATGAATTATCAGAGGGAAAGATATAAAATATTGATAGAGAGCCAGGTATATAAACAGATAGATACACTTACACACCCACACACACACAACGCACACACGCACACACAACACACACACACACATGTATATATATACTGTAATTATTTTGTATATATATATATATATATATATATATATATATATATATATATATATATATATATATATATATATATATATATATTTATATATAAATATATATACATATACACACACATATACATATATATGTAGAGAGAGAGACAGACAGACAGTGGTGCATAGCAATATATGTAATGTTTATATATATATGTATAAACATACACATATATGTACGCATGAATTTACACATTCATGTACACATATTTGTTTATACACATGCACAAATACACACACAAATATATGTCTGTGTATGTTTTTGCGTCTGAATATACACAGAGTCTGTGTGAATGTTTACACTCAGCGCATGCATGCAAAAAAACGTCAGTCTACAGACAGCGACATTTTCCTGTCAACAAATTATTCACTACATCTGCACTTTGAAAGGTATGTGAAATTTAAACCCCACCACTTGGAAAATGGATATGGGCTAGTGGCAAGGATGGTATCAAGCTGTACAAACAATGCCTTGATAATTAGTATTAACCTAACCCATGCTAGCATGGTAAAATAGATATAAAATGAAGAATCAAATACACACACATGCATATATACGAATGCATACATACATACATATATATATATATATACAGACATGCCTCTATATATATATTTATGCATATATATACATACATATATATATACATACATATATAAACATATTTATATATATACATGTATACATGTATGAACACACATATGTATACATAATATATATATATATATCCATATATACATATGAATATACACACACACACACACAAATATATATATGCATATATACATATATATATATATATATATATGCATATAGTTGTATACACACACATATCTATAGTGAAATGTATTTTAAAATTTAAGCAGACAAATTAACTAAAAACAAACTTAGAAATTATCAACAAACAATGAAATTAACGATTCAGTTAATTAAACACTTAAATAATATAATTTGTTGAAAATTTTTTGTGTCATCTTCTACAACATGATGAGTTCCAGGGTTATAAATCCTAAATCTTTATTGCTACCTAACTGAACAATATCAACCCATTTGTAGATAGCTAACCCAGAATGGTCCACTATGTCAATCATGCAATCCACAGTTAATCCAATATCATGATATTTATGGCTTACAGGATGTAGTCAATAACAATTTAAGACCCTTAATCCTAAAATATTTGCTTTATAATTTTTATATTAAAACTGTTAGCATTTTAGTAATACTATAACTAACATATGATAAAAAAAAAGTCATTATTTTACAGTCCTTGTGAAAATAAGCTATGATTTCAACTCTTTAACCATGCATTAAGAAATTTTTAAGCAGTTGATCAAATATTCATTTTAATTAAATCAACGTTACTTCATTAAAGTATTCTTTAAAACACAAATGCTAATTACATACTAAAAAAAATTTCATGACCAATTTCAGGAGTATATCTTTGATTAGAATAAATAAATTTATATGTTAAGCTTATAGAGACAATACAAAAGACATTATAAGCTTTTTGTAAGTATAATCTATAGGTATAGAGGACTTGCTGAAATTTTTTAATATTTTGATTGAAAAAGTAATTCTTTGGAAAGTTACAGAAGTTGATTTAATAACACAAGTGAAGAAATGTACCAAATGTATCATGTTATATAGTCAAAAGTATATTGAGGTAGTTTAGATAATGTTGACTGAGTGTTGATGTGTGCATTAGCTTGGTTGCTATCAATCATCATCACAATGGTACAAGTTTATAAACGATTTCTGAATATGAAGTTATGATAACACACATACACACACACATACACATGTGCACTTCAGACAAACTCTTATGAATAAAAAACCTAAGAATACAATAAAAATATACAAGTATGTCAATGACATCATTTGGTACAGAAGGTCATCAGCAACTCCTGAAAATTTGCCAGAAACAAAAGCTAAAAGAAAAATGAAATAGAAAAATAATAGATAGATAATGAAGAAAGAGAAAAAAAAAATCATTCCCTGCATCAAGCTTTTCTGGAAGCTATAACTACTACAACTATTTTCCTTTTTGAAACAACACCTAGCATTTCCTTTCACTTTGTAAGAGACATACAGATGAATAAATAAACAAGTAACTAATTAAATAATGCTAAGGAAATTAATAGCAAATGAAGATGTAACAACATAATGATAAAGCAAGAGAAATGGGAGCAGGCATAACATGAAGACAATATAAGAAAGTGGTCAACGCAAGGGGTCAAACAAATGAGTCAAGCTGGTAAAATAAAAACATAAAAGAAGATAATGAAACAGCTAAATAGCTCAAGTGAATCCATATCTTAATAGTTATGCAAGTGAGGAGCTAACTGTATCAGGCCAATGGAAGTCAGCTGTCTAAGGGATTTACATTAGGTTAGGTCAAAAAGTCTATAATTACATCTATCAGGTAACAATAACAACAAATCAATATCAGTGAATTGATATTGTGAGTAGGATGCAAAGTGATATGAAGCCTAAACTAAGAAGTGAAATATTATAAAGTGTAGCACTAACTGTCTCCAGCAGTAAAATATTAATCAATGTTTCAACAAGATGAAGAATGAAATCAGAATTTTATCACCTCTGTCATTCTCATGCTACATTTCAAATAATCAGTCATAAAATGACTCTTCCCTAAATAATACTATATAAAGAAACTTTGTAAAAGTTATGTAAAAAAGGACACAATGCATATCAGCATGCATTTTATGTGCATGTATAATTGTATATGCACAGTTACATATAATGTAAGTATGCACACATCAGTGCAGGCATGACTGTGTGGAAAGAAGTTTGATTCCCAACCACAAGTACCAGGTTCAGTCCCACTTCATGGTGTCTTCTAGTATAGCACTGAGTCAACCAAAGTCTTGTAAATGGATCTATCTATCTATCTAGATATCTATCTCACTCTCTCTCACTCTCTCTCTCTCTCTCTCTCTCTCTCTCTCTCTCTCTATATATATATATATATATATATATATATACACACACATACATCTATGTGTATGTATGTTTGTCTTTCACCAGTACTGGTTTGTTTACATCCTTTTAACTTAAGTTCAGCAAAAGAAACCCATTGAATAAATATCAGACTTAAAAAATAAGAACTGTGGTTGATTTGTTCAACTAAAACCCTTGAAGGCAGAGCCCCAGCATGGCCACAGTGGAATGACTAAAACATGTAGAAGATGGAAGATGCACACATGTTCACAAACAAGCATTCATACACACACAAACAAAACCTTCATACAAACAATTGAAAGAATTATATCCGGCATGTCTTTAGATCATAGACGTTCCAACCATGACCATCAATTCTTTGTAAGAATATGTAGAACTGTAGTAGTTGATTTGTTCCTTATTTACTTAAAAAAATAAGGTCATGTTTGAGGGAGGTTTGGTAGTTATTTCTTAGATATTCAGTAACTATATGGAGACCAGCCTCACTGATATAGATGTAATGTGTTTATATATATATATATACATGAACATGTTTCCATAAATACATACATAAATATATATAAATATATATATATATAAATATATATATATATATATATATATATATATATA
>NC_068982.1:60562835-60563455 GCF_001194135.2 Octopus bimaculoides | reverse complement strand
CATAAATATATATATATATATACACGCATGTACACACACACACACACACACACATATATATATACACACACATATGTACATATGTGTATATATGTCTACATAGATACATACATAAATATATATGTACATACATATATATCACCATTGTTTTAACGACCTCTTTCTCAGGCTGGTATGAGTCAAAGATAATTTGTGGAAACAAATTTTCTATGACCAGATACCCTTCTGTTGCCACCTCTCAAGCAAGGTAATGTTTCCCCAATTACGAGATGCATTTTCATAGAAAACTGGAAACTAGGCCCAAAACCTCAATGACTGTGACACAAGTTAACAACTATCATACAATGTCAAGACAAGGAGACACAAATACACACATGTATACATTTACAAGTATACATGATGAGCTTCATTCAGTTTTCTTTTCCCAAATCCATTTACAAAGCCTCGGTTGGGTGGGGGTGATAATAGAGGGTGCCATACAGTGGGACTGAACACACACACACATGCCTGTATGTATAGGTGTGTATGTGTGTATATATATATATATACACACATACACACATATATATACACACAGATACCTGTGTGTATAGATGTGTGTGTGTATGTATATGTATATA
>NC_068982.1:60557657-60558544 GCF_001194135.2 Octopus bimaculoides | reverse complement strand
TAATTCCAGATCCCGGATTTCTGGCTTTGCATAAATAATGCTTTGCCTTTATATTATTTATGCAAAGCCAGAAATCTGGGATCTGGAATTATCTTGTTATTTTACTGGTTTATTTTGTCTTCGTCTTCGCTCCTTGTTGCTATATGGACATTTATTGTGGTTTTAGAGTCAGGATTTGACTGCTATTTTTCAGCGTGGCGGTATCTCTTAGATACCTTGTATTATAATTTAAAATAATTATTACCTTTGATGGTTTTTATTCCCATGCTGGCCACTTGATAAGATCAATATTTTAAATATCGATCTTATCCTTATTTATATAAATTTATATATATATATATATATATGTAATGAAGATATGTGGATTCATAGTATTTAGTTCATGATTGTAAGGTTGTGTGTTCAATTTCCGATGGTGCATTCTGTCCTTAAGCAAGACATTTTATTTCATGATTCTCAAGTTCACTCAGCTGGCAAAAGTGAGTAGTACCCATATTTCAAAGGGCCAGCCTTGTCACATTTTGTGTCATGCTGAACCTCCCTCAGAACTACATTAAGGGTATACAACATGCCTGTGGAGTGCTCAGCCACTTGCACATTAATTTCACAAACAGGCTGTTCCATAGATTGAATCAGTTGGAACATTTGTCATAAGAGACAGAGTGCCAGTTTATGTGTGTGTGTGGGTGTGTGTATATATATATATGTATATAGACAGATAGGTAGATAAATAGAAAGACAGATGTATAAATAAATATATAGTGTACATACACATATGTTTGTGCATACACAAACAAAAACATGTGCTTAACACATACAAAAACGTGTGCTTAATATATATAATTATACACACACACACACGTATATATATATATATATATATATAT
>NC_068982.1:60556871-60557647 GCF_001194135.2 Octopus bimaculoides | reverse complement strand
TATATATATATATATATACATACATATATACACACACATATACATAAACACATATATATATACATACACACACACACATATATACACACATATATACTCACACACACATATAAATGTATACATATATACACACACACACACACATATAAATGTATACATATACACAAATCTGCATATACATATATATGTGTACAAATGTAAGAGTGTTTGTAGGTGTGTGTGTGTATGTGTATACACACACACACACACATGCACAATAACACAGATGAGTATATAGCAAAATAGAATATTTCTAGGAGTGACTTATGAAGAAAAAGCTGAAGTGCTTATGATTCTTGTCAACATATCTTACTAAGAAACAATGAATTTAACATTATGGTTGATGTTAAACTTTTCGTTTCATATATGTATATATATGTATATATATGTTAAACTTTTCGTTTCATATATGTATATATATGTATATACATACAAATATATATATATATATAAAATTATAATACAGGGTATCTAAGAGATACCGCCACGCTGAAAAATAGCAGTCAAATCCTGACTCTAAAACCACAATAAATGTCCATATAACAACAAGGAGCGAAGACGAAGACAAAATAAACCAGTAAAATAACAAAATAATTCCAGATCCCGGATTTCTGGCTTTGCATAAATAATGCTTTGCCTTTATATTATTTATGCAAAGCCAGAAATCTGGGATCTGGAATTATCTTGTTATTTTACTGGTTTATTTTGTCTTCGTCTTCGCTCCTTGTTGCTATATG
>NC_068982.1:60548189-60553209 GCF_001194135.2 Octopus bimaculoides | reverse complement strand
CTATGTGTTCGTTCCGTTGTCTGTAGTTTATTGTTCTAACGTCCTGTACCCTGATATGCATGTATATACACATGTAGATGTAAGTATGTACATATATGTGTGTATACATGTATATATATTCTTTGTATTATTATATATATATATATATATATATACACACACACACACACACACACATATATATGCACATAACTATCTATCTATCCCTCTATCTATCTATCTATCTATTTATATATATAATCATAAATATACAGGGATTAGCATTGAGTTGCTTCTCCAACATACACACATACATATACACATATATAAACATATATCTATATTTACACACATGCATGTATGTGTGCACATGTATTCATATAAACATTTGCATTCATGAATATGTGAGTGCATGCATATGTACATGTATATATATACCAACATGTACATATATACAAATATATATGTGGGAGGGTTGTATACATACACATCTGGTAAACAAATAATCTGCGTGATAACATATTGGATATATTGATAGTCGTGTATTATTTCGATTTAGACAAATGTGCTAACCCTCTCACAGGCAGATCCCAAAATATATGATGTATTTATTTTTTATGCATTTAATCACAACGTATCATCTTTCCTTTTTATTCAATAAGCCCTTTGCTATATGAAAAAAACTGAACCAAGCACACTTTCCTTGCATAATATGTCCAGAAGAATGTTTTTCCATATAATCCCCACAATATGCAAAGAATACATGCTGAAGTTACCTCAAATTACAAACTTTGAGGAGCCAAAGTATTAGGGACACATTGCATAGTGTAGATATGCTGTGTTGGAGTGATATGGATGAAATGCCTTTTGAGTATAATTCTACTCAGAGATATTGCGGTGAGGTTAGGCAATAACATATGTTATTGCTAATATGTAGTTAGCTGGATTGAGTCATTTATACACTAAGTTTTACAGGCCATGAATAGAGGATACCACCTGTAGCAGGATATGAACTAACAATCTTTACTTGCTAATCCACCAACTTAGTAACCTGGCAAGCTGCATCTTTTGTGGGTGGTGTGTGTGTGTGTGTGTGTATGTGTGTGTATGAATGTGTGTGTGCGCGTACGTAGATATATATTCAAAAGTTTCACTCATATGATTACTATCATTAATTTAATAAACTGTTAGAAGAGATAAGATATTTAAATGGAATATGCAATTGAATACACACACACACACACATATATATATGCACACAACCATATACAGATAGACTGGTAGAAAGATAACCAGACTGAGAGAGGAGGGTTGAGTAAATATGTAGAAATATGAAACAATATTACAGAATTATATGCAGATGTGTCTGCGTGTGTGCATATGTGTGTATATATATATATATATATATATATATATATATATATACATAGACACACACACACACACATAAATATACAGTAATCCCTTGCCATATCGCGGTTCACCTATCGCGGTTCACCGATCGCAGTTTATTATTTAAGCTTATGTTGATTCCTCTGTGGTGTTGTTTTGCAGTTATAGTAAATAAATATATGCAAATTATAAAACTAATTAAAAAAAATATACACTACAGTACTGTTGCTACTTCGCGGATTTTCACCTATCGCGGGAGGTTTTGAAACATGTATATGTATGCATGTATGTATGAATGTATCTGTAATGATATTTTTAGTTGTAGGCAAGTTTGTGTTGCTATGAGACTCACTTTCTAACTAAAATGTGTGAGGCCAAATGGAATAAAAGTCCCTTCCCTAAAAATAATGGTTGGCAACAGGAAAGGCATCAGGCCATAGAATACTGCTTCAAATAAATCTCATCTTATCCACGTCAGCATAGTAATAAAAAAGAAACAGATATAAAAACAATGATGATAACAATGTTTATTTATGTCTCTGTATCTATTTATATATATATTACAACACACACACAATTTCATATCTCTGGAATGTTTTATACTGGGGGCTAATGAACGATAAACTGAAGTGACTGTAAGTTTGCTATCAAGAGCTCATTTGGGACTAATAAGTTAGCCAACCATATTAGCATTAGTCTGCATTATTGCTTTTTATTACGTTGTAAAAAATGGTGATTAATGCATGAATGATAATGCAGTATCATAATTGTATAAGTACAAAAAATGCAACATGTATCAGCTAAAGTTATTTTAAATATTTGTATGGAGACCGATTGAGTTTAACAACAGTGTTATCATTCTTATACTACACTATATTTACTCTTTTTTTCCTTTTATTCTTTTCCTAATTCAAACTACTGGACTGCAGTCATGCTGGGGCACCACTTATATATATATATATATATATATATATATATATATATATATATATATATACATATACTCTATATACTTACACACATATGCATATACACACACATATGTATCAAGAAGCACAAGTTTATGTAACATATACCCAGACCTACATATGTAAACATTCAAACATAATATACTTGGCTCACGTATAAATATGTGAGTTTGTGCATCTAAACACATCCACACATGTAATGGATGTATCAATTATCAGTGTGTGTGTGTGTGTGCTCTCATATGAATAAGATGTGTATAAGTGAGTGCATATAGTCACTCACACACAAATACTATAGATTGGTGGGGAAAAAAAAAACAAAGCATTATTTATTACATAAAATATGATGTTAAATTGCAATGTGTACGAATTGTAAATGAGTGAACGGATTAAAAGTTATCTTAAAAAAATTATGTTAAACTCAAACATTTCAACAAAGTTTACATCATCTTAATCTCACTGTTTGTATGTTAGCTATGAAGCAACACGTGTTTCCTTTCATGTTGAAAGCCTGAATATAGTAGCATTCCGTGGTGAAGTTTTAAAATAACTACCACCCAACAGAAACTTTCAATTAAATAATACCAAAGAAATTTTTGAAAAGGTTTACACCATTGTAACTTAAATTAGTAAATAGCTATTATCAAACAAAATCTATAAACTGTAGGAGAATGAAAGTAAAACTCAAACCCAGCACAATTTGAAATCACATTGTAAGAAGATGAAGCTGAATAGAATAAGGTAATTAAGAAGGTATACTTTCATTTCTATTATTGTCACTGACTTGAGCAGCTAAGAATGATAAACAGCCAACACTATATATAAAACTTTAAAATTATTTACAATTTTTACACGTTATTTGATAATGCTCAAATTAAAAACAAAACATTTTACACATATGATCTGGTATCATACCGTTACAGAAATAAAAAATTGCAAAAAGCGAAAAGGAAAAGTCAAATCAGAATTATATTAAAGAAATGAAATGAGTTGAAATAAAATAAATTTAATACAAGACAACAACAGGTTTACAATGAGTAAATTTAAATGTAAATGAAGAATTTTAGTCAAATGAACTGGGGTTGACGAAAAATTTTTTAAGGCAGTACCCCAGCAGGGCCACAGTCTAATGCCTTAAACAAGTAAAAGATTAAAAAAGGGGAAATTCAAGGTTTTTTTTTTAAATGTGAAAGGACTAAAGAAATTAATTACTTCAATTAACTTGTCTTACTCAAGAAGCAACAGGTATATTTAAGAATTTTATATACATAGAATTACCAAAACAGAATGAAATATTAATTAATTTCAAAAGAGTAATTTAGAGTAGTATTTGTCTTTTGTAATTTAAATTGTAGAATACAAAGCATTTATTCCATTTAAAGAAACTTTTTTGAAATTGGTGGATTACTTTCGAAGAAAACTTGCAGTTTTTAAGTTGAAAAATGAAAGCTAAATTGATTTAGAAAAAATTCTTCATTATATCTTTGTTTTGTAAAGTAAATATTTTTCCACAAACTGATATAGTATTTCTTGACAAAAAGAATAATAATAATTAACCCTAGTGTCCAAAATGATTTACATGACAGATGGAGATGTTTTGGAGAAAGTAAAGCAAAATAAAAGGATTCCAAACTTAGGAAAAGTTATTTGGAATCCAGTTATTAAAGAGTTGAAATCTCTGTCTCATTTCAACAAGTTAAACTTATCATTTAAACATCGGGAATATATATAAAACGAAACAATAATATTGAATATAGCCATATGAATATAAACAGATATGCATAAGCAAACACAAAGCGATTTAGATATAAATTTATATACTAGCATATGTGCATGTATGAGTATATACATATATATATACACACATGCACAAATACATTTATATATATATACATATACACACATACACAAATATATATACATATATATATTCACACACACACACACATATATATATACATATATACAAATACATATATCCATACACATATACATAGATATATATACACACATATAGATACATATGCAAATATATGCATATATACACATATATATTATTATATATACATACATACACAAACATATACAAATGTACATATATATATATATAACTTCATTTGTGTGTATGTGCACGCATGCACACTCACACACACACACATGCATGTGTGCATATATGTCCAGGTACTCAAATACACTTTTAAAATATAAAAAAAAAAAGGATTTTCGTTAGTTTTATTGTTAAGTACTCCAGTTGTTTGACAAACAGAAGACCTACTCACTGAAGAAGTATACTAGTGGCTGAGAATTCCACAGACATTTAAAGTAATTGTCAACCAGAAAGAAGCAGTGGGGACAAATTGGATTACAGGTCAGATTCATCAACAAGCACTAAAACATTTTCTTTTACTCAGGTCCATTCATAAAGGTTGGGCTCACCTGAGACTGTGGTAACAGGGAAACCCTTGGAAATTGGCCATGGTGTGTGTAAGACTGAACCAGGACCTTCATGATTGCAAACGGAGCTTCTTTAACATTCACCGACATCAATGTGAACTTTATATGTGTGTGTGTATAATGTGTATATATATATAAATATATATATATATATGTATTTTACAGATATATGTATATATTTACATATACATATATATATATACATATACATACATATATATACGTAT
>NC_068982.1:60536103-60537746 GCF_001194135.2 Octopus bimaculoides | reverse complement strand
ACACACACATGTATATGCATATATATAAACACACACATGCATATATAGATATATATACATATATGTATACATACATATATACATACATATATATGTACACATACATATAAATATATATATACACACACGCATATATATTGGCATGTATATATATATGTATATACATATACATAAATTCCACATACATGTATACATATATATATATATATATATATATATATATAGATAGATAGATAGACAGATAGATAGATAGATAAATAGATAGATAGATAGATAGATAGATAGATAGGCAGACAGATAGATAGATAAATGATATGTATACTTTAATTTACTTGAAGATTATTTCACTACATGACTTTGTGTGTAAGAAGCTAGGGACATTTATCAATACAAATGAACATGTAAACATGTGCTAGAACTTAATAAAAGAACTTAATAAAAGTTAGAACTTTTATTGTTAGAACTTAATAAAAAAGGACACATCATTTTTTTGTATCTATCTCAGCTAATCATAGAATTTGAAAATAAAAAGTAAACCTTTGTAAAGTATATATATATATATATATATATATATATATATATATATATACACACACACACACACACACATATGCATGATATTTCAAATATACTCAGTGTTTCTAAACTTTTAAAGCGATAACTTTCTTCAGATATAGCAATAAAATAAGTTGTATTTATAATAAAGATCACTTAATGTAGCTTCAGTGAATATAAACGTTCTAAAAATGAGAGGAACTTACATCATTTTGAAAACTTATAATAAACTATCTTAAATGCTTATATCTCCAAAGAATTTTAGCTTTCTTTAAACTACTGACCATAAAGATAGTATGGACTTTATTGCAAACTAAACAGCCACTTTCTGGAAAAAAAAAAAAAAGTAATAAAATTCCAATTCTGAAACACTATTTTGGAAGAAACTAGAAACTGAAGATATTACAGAAATTGATCATCTATGGATATTTAGAAAGAAAAGTTATGTTTTATGCTAAAAGACCAAGATAAAAGTTGAAACAGTAAATTATTTTTCTCTCTATTGTTTTAATTTTTATATTTTAGAATAAATTAATATGAAATAAAATATTTTCTGATAAAATACTGCAGAACTTAATATTAGTTGTCATTTTGTTTCTTAACAATAATAATACTACAATAGCTGCTTTGAGTGATTGGTGAGGAGAAATGATAAAGGTAGAAAAGAGATAAATAACACTGAAGAAAACACAACTGGAAGTGGGGGTACTTAAGCCACAAGAATCAACAAATGGAATTTTAGAAAGTGAAAAATATATAACCCCCTTGACAAATATCATTCTTCACTGTATTATTTTAGATTACAAATCTAATTAATCCCTTTTTGCTCTCTTTTTCTTTTGTTTTTCTTTTACTTATTGGAAATTGAAAATGAAAAAAGTGAAAAAGAACTTTTGTGCTAAAGAAAGTTTCCAATTGTATGGAGTTAATTGTTTTTTCTTTTCTTTTTTGTTTTCTTTACTGCATTGAAAGAAAGAAAGAAAGAAAGACGAGATGAATAACTTTATTGAAGAGAACTCACTCATTCATCACTTCCCCATGAACGAAAACAATAAAAATATGGATAAAAGTAATGAAATAAATGATAT
>NC_068982.1:60534644-60535713 GCF_001194135.2 Octopus bimaculoides | reverse complement strand
AAACCATGATGCTTGTTTATTTTTTTTTTTCTCTTCTCCTTTAAATTTATTTACTAATATATGTTTATTTTCAATATCTCTTTAAGAGATTAAGATCTATGAAAATTTTTGGGGAAAAAAAAAAGCCTTAAGTGGTGTTCTTGATAAATTTAATACTTTCAAAAAAAAAAAAAAAATTGAGAGAAACACCTTTAGTAATTATAGAATTCTAATCCTTAAATGTTCACAAGTTAAATGCATCTTCTAGTCAATTTACTTCTGGCACAGCTGCAACTTCAAATAAATCTTTCCCAAATGCGTGCTAACTTTGGATATAAAAGATTCAGTCGTGACATGCCTTTTTTAAAAGTTCTTCAGATCTTTGTCATCATGAATATAGTCGGATTCTTGGTTTGGTCCATTCAAAGCTCTCTCCTCTTCATCTTCCTATTGTTTCTAAAAGGTAGATCGCCAAGTCCCATCACTATAATTAAACTGCAGCCTGTGCCAAAAAATTGGCAGCCAACTGTCATATCCTGTTATAATGACTACTACTTGGTGTCTGTTGCTTTTGAAATCGCACTTTGTGTTTGGTCTCATAAACATGCATGGTATGCTGCAAGCAGGCACATGTCACAAGTAGAGGTTCATAATCGAGAATGCACACACCGCTTCTGAGTGGTTGAGCAGCCACAATCTACAATAATTAGTGCGCTAGATCAATATCAATCAATAAGAAGGGGATGGTTTCTCTCAATGGACAACAACGGGCCCTATGACAGACAGAGCAGAGTGGAACAACCACCACACGCTCTCTGTGACAGGCCCTCGAGGGGGGAAGTCTAATTCATCTCAACAACTGCCAACGCTAGAAATTTTTAGAATCGCTTCTCTAGATTCCCTCCCCCCACCCCACCCAGTTACAACTGATTCTCCTCCCCTTTTGCTGCACCTCCCTCTCCCTTCGAGTGTAAGCTTAACCTCAAGGACGAAGCGATTTGATGAGCCAGTACTAAGTCCACAAGTGATTCTGTATCTTTCAAGTAAACTGATCCATATTTTCCTACACTCTATTGGAATGACATCATAA
>NC_068982.1:60529649-60533989 GCF_001194135.2 Octopus bimaculoides | reverse complement strand
ATATATATATATAATACACACACACATACGCGCACATGCACACATACGAGCGCACATGCACACACGCACACACACACACATACACACCACGAGTTTATATTATTTATATATATATATATATGAAGAGAAAAATATTTACCTCAAGTGGCTTCATTGCTGGCTGGATATCGGCATGTCGAGGATTTCAGTCAGAGTACTGGGGACCCTAGTGAAATGGATAGCAGACAAACCAAATTTAGGTTTGAATAGCTCCAGGCTTACTGTCAGGATAGTGACGACAACTATACTCTCTCACACAAATATCACACACACACTCCTTGAATCAAAAAAATATATATATATATAATAATAAAAATAATAATGATGATGATCGCTTGACTTTGCGAGGGGGAAATAATGCATATACACACAAACAACTATAATTAAAAAGAAAAGAAAAGAAAAATGCCATCAACTACCTAAAAGGAGACAAGGAAATACAGAGAGATGGAGAGAGAGAGAGAGAGAGAGAGAGAGAGAAAAGGAAAGAGGGAGAAAGAGAGAGAGAGAAAACACCAGTAGACACAATCAATAACTTACATTCTCAGAGGACATCCAAAAGGAGAGAAAGAGAGAAAGCAGGAGAGAGAGGAAAAGAATGGGTGAGTGCATATGCATGTATGAGTTTATGTTCGTATACGACAGGGCATGGGTCTATGTATGTGTGTGTGTGTGTGTGTGTATGTGTGCGAGTGAGTGAGTGTGTAAGAGAAAGAGAGTATAAGAGTGTGTGTGTGTGTGTGAGAAAGCGTGTACGAATGTATGTGTGAAAGAGTGTACAAATGTGTGTGTGTGTGTGTGTGTGCGAGAGAGAGTGTGTGTGTTCGTCTAAAACGACAGATGCATATCGATAGAGAGAATATTAATTTGGAGTTTGTAGCATGACCACAGAGCAAACAAGGGATGACAAAGCCTTCATCATCATCGTCTCTAATTCACAAGACGACACAGAGGACGAAGACATTGAGAAAGAAAGAAAGAAAGAAAGAAGGAAGCCTTTTCCCGAATACTAATAATTCATTCTCTTGTGTCCCTTGTATGTGTAATTAAAATGCTCTCTAAACGGTTGATTAGTTTAAGCAATTATTGTCGATAGAGATGAAGGATGGAGAAGAACAAGAACAAAAAGAACCAGAAAGAAAAAGAAAAAAAAAACGGACAGGAAAAAAAAAAGAGAGAGAGAAACAAAAAGTCTAAGTATGAATGCGAAGGTAGGGGTGAAGGAAATTCCTACCGCCAGCCACAAGTTTTTCCTTGGATCACAACAGAAATATGGTTTATCCTCTTGAGACGTTGATGCAGCTTGTTGAAGACAGAGAGAGAAGTAAAAATTCCTGACTGGGTCAAAGCTGACGTCCCCTACTATGTTATGTCGTTGGTCGCTTTACGAGTTGCCGATGCAGTGGGCCCCGCCAGCAACGTACAGTACCGTCGTAGTGAATGGATCAATGATGCTGAGCCCGATGTGAGAGTGAGAGAGGACTGCAGCGGACGAATGTCACAGCTACTTGGCAAGGACATGCCTATACAGAACGGCCATAATTTTCTTCCTTTATCAATCAATGATGTGCCACTCCAGTCAAAGACACAGATGGCACTTTAATACCATATGGTTATGCTAATGTGCATGCTCTTGATTAAAATTCTCGTTTTGTCAATCAATCTGACGGTAATTGTGTTCTGCGACACCGACCGACCATGACAAATTTATGTTATTGGGAGGGGAGACAGATAGAAAGTGACAGAAAGACGAGAGAGATGAAAGGGATGGATAGTAAAAATAGAGAGAGAGAAAGAGAGAGAGTTAAAACGATAGGGTGGTGGGGCGCAAAAGATAAAGAAGAACGAAGTGTGGGAGGGGTTGGTTGGTGGGTGGAAGACAGATTGAAGGAGGATGACAACCAGGAGGCTTGTTGCAGCAAAAACAGTAGTAACAGTAGTAGTAATAGTAATAGTAGTAGTAGTAGTAGTAGTAGTAGTAACAGTAATAGTAGTATTGTGTAGGCAGCAGTAGCAAAGGCAGAGACGGACCCTCTGGAGGAATGTGATGCGGGGGTAAAAGCAGGCAGAAACAAATAAGTCACACAGATACTCACACACACACACAGACAAATTAACAGACACACACACACACACACATAAAGAGACGCACGCACAAACATATATTGCTATACAGGCACCTACAAGAAGTACACAGGCACGCACATATACACGCGCCCGCACGCGCTGACACACGCCACACTTAAAAAGTGTACATATAGATATCTAAAAACACCTATCTATCTATCTATCTATCTATCTATTTCTCCATCTATCTGTCCGTCTACATATTTATTTATCTTTCCATTTATTTATTAGCCTATCTGTATGTTTATCTATCTATCTATCTATCTATCTATCTATCAATCTATCTATCTATCTGTCTGTCTGTCTGTTTTTACTTACACATATGCATACACACACTCTCGCACTCTTTCCCCGACACCCATGGAGATATATAGATGAAGATGCTGAGAGGAGAGAAAAATCACGACTCCGATGATGCCACACTAGAGATATGTAAAGTGCAGAATAAAAGGACACAAGGAGACAAGAGAAACAACATTTTTGGGGACTGTAACATAATATCGATCCTGCCGCTGTCTTTCACCTTCTCTTTCTCTCTATCACTGTCTTCTTTTTATCCCTTTATTTCTTTTTTGTTTTTTTTTTCAATTTGCTCGCATTTTACAATTATTATTATTTCGTGATTTAATCCTATAACCTCGTTTTATCACTTGTACTTGTTATAGGACAAACAATGATACTTTTCTCAAAATTTCACACAAACACACACACACTTCTTCTCTCTGTCTCTCTCTCTTACACACACACACACACACACACAACCAAACACACTACCACAAACACGCACATTCATTTTGGGTGAACAAACAACGTATCTTTCAATAATAATAATAATAATGATGATGATAGTAATAATAATAATAATAATAATAATATACATTACTGCCTTGGCAAGCCCATGAAAGACTCTTTGGTGGAGAGAACTGAGACAACATCCCAACCGTAATTGCAGTACCATCTCTGACCTATTCCTGATCACTTAATGTCATGTACTCGACGATAAAAAAAGGCCACATTTGACAACGACGAAAATTTACTTATAATTTGTTGGTGTTTTTTTTTTCCTTTCTTTCTTTACTTTCTTCTTCTGCTGGTTCCCCTCAACTGTGAATGTGCGTTTTTCTAAATTGTCTCAGGTGCTTTTTGTTTGTGTGTTTGTTTTTAATGTATATATGTATTATACATTACACATATATGTATATACATATCTTCAAAATATTACAAGACGTGTGTATGTGTGCGTGTGCGAGTTTGCGATGATGTATAATTTACAGGCAAAAATAATGAATGTGTTACGTTGGTACGTACAACATTGATATACATATCTATATATATATATATATGTGCGTATGTATAAAAAAAAAAAAGTTTACATTCTCGGTGTCTCTTCTTAGTAAATGTGTGTGTGTCTTGTCTCTTTCTCGACTACTATACTTTAGGGCAGTTGGTATGTATGGATGGGTAAGCTGTTTCGTCGTCGTCGTGTGTGTATATTCTTGCCTGTCAGCCTCTTTCTCTCTCTCTTTCACTTTATATCGTTTTCTCTTTCTAGTGACTTTTATTTTTTCTCCCCAGCTTCATCCGTCCTCGTCCTCTACATGTCCATGATCGTCGTCGTCGTCATCGTCATCATCATCATCATCATCATCATCGTCGTCGACGTCGTCGTCATCACCGCCATCATCAGCATCATCGTTATCATTTTCGTCATCAACATGTACGTAATATCTATATATCGTCCCACTGTGCGGCAGGCAGGCAGGCAAGAGGAAGTGTTGTGGGGTGGAGGGTAGGGGTGGAGTGGCGCGCGCACACGCGCACACACACACACACACACACACACACACACATATACACACACACAAGCAAGCGACTGATATGATGTGAGAGTGCTTGATGCGATATGATGGTGATGCTTAGGGGAGGTTTCCAGCACGCGAGTACTGTCAACTAGACAGCAGTCGGCACCGTGCCCACGCCTGTCAGAGCCAGCAAAAACATTGGCAAAGCGGCCGGCAACCCTGCTATGATATGATATGATGAAGCCATTTGCCCTGCTTAAAGCTTATATCCCTTCTATCTATCTATCTATCTATCTATCCATCTATCTGCCTATCTGCCTATCTATCTATCTATCTATCTATCTATCTATCTATCTATCTATCTATCTATCT
>NC_068982.1:60529044-60529639 GCF_001194135.2 Octopus bimaculoides | reverse complement strand
TATCTATCTGCCTCTCTGCCTATCTCTCTCTCTCTCTCTCTATCTATCTATCTATCTATCTATCTATCTATATATATATATATATATATATATATCCGTTTATTTATCTATCTACTTAATCTCCTTCTACCTATCTAAATGTCAATATACAACCGCGTGCACACACACACAGAAATGAACGCATGGGAACATGTGCACACGCACTGCCGAAAAGCACGCGTGTACACATGTCAGTGTATGTGAATGGGTGCGGGGTCTGTGTATGTGTGTGTGTGAATGAGTGTTGGTGCGCGCGCGCAAGCGCGTGTGTGTGTTGGTATGTCAGACTCTCTAGGTTTGTTTTGAGTTGAATGTCGCATTGGCAAGTGAGGTCATTTAGCGACATCAATCGCTTCTGCAAATGCACTAGTAGTTTGAAAGAGGGAAAGAGGACACAAAGAGAGGGAGAGAGAGAGAGGGGGGGGGGAGAGATTCAGAGACTTACACATGGGAGGGGGTGAGCGGGGAAAGAAAGAGAAAGAGAGAAAGATTTAGACTTGGATGGGATGTCACATTCAAAATAAAATCAATAAAACTCACACACACACACACACAC
>NC_068982.1:60511375-60528977 GCF_001194135.2 Octopus bimaculoides | reverse complement strand
GTGTATGTGTGTGCGCGTGCACATACATGCTCTCTCTCTCTCTCTCACCCGCTCACTCTCTCCACACACACACACACACTGATATATATATATATATATATATATATATATATATATATAGTCTATCCGACCCAAGAGCCAATATCACTTGGTAACAACAGCGTCACAACAGCAATAATAATAGTTCTGAGTCTAGTTAGTCTACGACGATGAATTTGTCCGTCACAAACTCGACCTGTAAAGCCTAAACCCCCAATCGTCGACAAGGCTTATCGTTGTGCTATAATCATTAAATCATTAAATCACCATCATCATCATCATCATCATCATTGCCATCGTCTCTACATCATCGATGTCATCACGGTCATCGCCCTTCTGGTCATCGTCCCCTGTCATGATGATGATGATGATGATGATGATGATGATGATGATGATGATGATGATGATGATAAGGGTGATAATAAAGATGATAATGATAATGATGATGATGGTTTTCATTATCATCTCTTCGTCGTCGTCATCACAGTCAACACGTCCTCCTTATCATCAGCATCAGCGCCAGCATCACCATCATTTAACTTTCATCCCCCGTTTCTCATTGTCATCGTTTTAATAGCTTTATTTAAAACAAATGATTCGATATTACTTGTAGCAGTCACCTTAACGACACCAATGATGAGGATGGTGATGAAGGCGACGATGCCGATGCTGCTGCTGCTGCTGATGATGATGATGATGAAACGGCAAGAGGAAAGAAAGACACACGCTCACACACACACACAAACTTATTAAGCTCGTGATGAATAACAAGCAGTATGATGATGGTCACTAAGTGAAAAACTGATCATGTCACATAACATCGCTTATTGAAAATCGATTTTTCTTCTCCAAAATTTGGGGGTCTATCATCCCTCTTCCCTTCCTCGAATTCTCCTTACCAAAGCACACACACACACCGCTTATATATATATATATACGAGTGATAGTGTAAATATAAGCCGAAACCTCACACAGTTCGGCCTGTACACGGATTTCATGCACAAACCCCGCCGATCACAACAATAACTGTATTCAAATTAGATTATATCTCAACAACATAATTACAGGAATTGGTATATATATATATATCTATATATTATTTGGGACCTGCAGAACTTGTGTATAGATTTATTTATTTTGCAATGCATTGCATCCTCAGAAACGTGTGCGTATTTCAACGTCAACATTATAGATGTACATATTCATAACCATCTATCTATCTATCTATCTATCCATCTATCTATATCTATCTATCTATATATATATTCTTAGAGAGAGAGGCAGTCAAACAGCTAAAGATAGGGGTAGATAGATGGAGGACACATACATACATACATGCATGCATAGGCCAGAACAAACGGAGCCATGTGGTCCAGTTGGCATGGGCCTACAATATCATTAGCGGCACGAGAGGACCCTTTGGTAAAGAATTGGTTTTCTGTTACCTTTAAGTACACAGCGTACAACGATATATATATATATATATATATATATATATATATATATATATGGTGAGAGAGAGAGAGAGAGAGAGAGAGAGATGACAGGAACATGATGCACCAGCACTTAAATATATGGTGCGTGCATGAGCGGTATGTGCGTGTATATGATATTATCTTCTAAGTATGTGTTGGTATGATAGAAAACGTGTGTACGTAGAGGAAGAACGGTTAGGTGAAGAAAATATTTATCTTAGTATGAGATAATTCTAATAAATTGCGTCAGTAATAATTGTGATTAAAAAAAGGTGTCTGTGACAACGTGAAACGCGTTCACTTCTCAAATTGACAGTTCTATCTATCTATCTATCTATCTATCTATCTATCTATCTATCTATCTATCTATCTGTCTATCTATCTATCTATCTGTCTGTCTGTCTATCTGCCTGTCTGTCCGTCCGTCTATCAATCTATCTACCTATCTACCCGTCTTTCTATATGACAATCTACCCATCTCTGTATCTACGTATTTGTCTGTCTGTATGCCTGTCAATCAACTCGTCCGTCTATTTGTCTACCTCTCTCTATATCTATCTATCTATCTATCTATATATCTCCATGTTTGTCTTTCTTTCAGTTTACCTATCCACAATCCATTTAGCGATCTGTCTACTCTTTTATCTGTCTTTCTACTTATTTACCTATTCATTTTCTAGCTTCTTATTTCTCTCTATCTCTCTCTCTCTCTCTCACGCACACACACTATTTATCTACCTACCCTTCTATCTACCATCTATTTATTCTGCCTATCTATAACTATTACCTTTCTACCTCTAACTATACTATAAACGTACTATGTCTACCTGCTCGGCTCTCTATGTATGTATGTATCTATCTATCTTCTAATGCAGCTCCATCCCAAAGAAGGTAGCAGTATTGACGACGAATAACAACAGAGTTAAACATAGGATGAGGTGTGACACATATCAGCTGTATTTTAGCAATGTTTATTATCAGCACTGACGGAGGAAGCGAAACTGATATTTAGAACACAACTGCAGCTTGTCACTTGCTGACCTGAGAGAGAGAGAGAAAGAGAGAGAGAGAGAAAGAGAGAGAGAGAAAGAGAGAGAGATAGAATGAAAGAAACATTGAAAAGAACAGGAGGAATTGAGGAGGAAAGTAGTTTTTTTAAAAATCAAGGGATGAAGATAAAAAAATGAATTTATTCATTCATTTAGTCGATGGTAGCGTAGTAGAGAAAGCGGTTGGTTCCTCGCTCCCATCTCTGACTCAGTCTCCCCCAAACAAAATAGATAGACTATCGATATTTACTTTAAAACTGTCCTTAGAATTGGATAACAATTGGGATAATAAGCTGAGGAAAAATAATAATAATAATAATAATAATAGTAATAATAAAACAAATATAAATTCTAACCCACCCACTCCGTCCCACTCAAAATAATAAACAAATAAATTAAACGAATAAAAATAGTGAATATGCGACAAAACAATAATAATGATTCATTATTATTGGCATCGCACTTAGAAACAACTAGTGGCAATTATTCAGGCTCCGATGTTGGAGTGCCATTACTCTTGTACACTGCAAGCAGAAGCTGACAACTGGTGTCTGTCATTAAGACCAAGCCGGACGGGACAGTAGACTCTCACAAAAGAAGACAAACTAAACAGTGTTTCTTCTTTTATGCAGATAAAAAAAAATAAATAAACAAAATGAAAAAATGACAGAATGACTCATTCATTGAAATTTTATCAGCACTGTCCTTCCTGTGACGCAAGCCATCCCATTTATCAATGAAAAACAAATTTCGCAACTTACCGCCGCCATTTTGTAGAGGTCGTCTGTTGGTTTGTTGACAAGTTTAAATTTGCGACATCTGACAACGTCCGACGGGCGATTAGATTGCATAATTTTATGATTGAGTAAATATAACAAGACAAAAAGCAGTAGAATTCAGTGAAAATGATCTTATTTTATTTATTAATAAGCTAGAAAAGTTTCTATAACATGTTGCACGCCAGTTTACGGCAAGACTTGTCGGCTGGTGTAAAAGCGAGTTGACTACACTTGTAAGTCATTCGGCGAAAGAGATATTCAAGCGAAGCAGGGAGCAAAATAATAAACTAGTCAAATTTCAGTACTGAAATGTAATATTTTAAAATGATCAAATTTCCCTCTTTCATAGAAATAAACGATCTTTTCGTGGCTGTAACGACTGTAGGGAGACGAGTACAAACGGGACGACCAAGCAATGTTTGTTTATGTTTACATACCAGTATAGCAACATGTCTTTGCCGGCAACCTTCATAATGTTGTTATGGTTTTCGCTTTAAGATGTCTTATAAACATTCGAAAATTTATATGATTTTAATAAACTAATAAATAATATGGCAGTTAATTAAATTAATTATTTCCATACTATGCTTTATTTCTTAAATAATTTGTATCTTAAGCAATATTTTTGTTTTTGTGTTTTATTCATTTTCGAAGATGCACAGATAGATAGATAGATAGATAGATAATAGATAGATAGATAGATATACATACATACAGACAGATAGATAGATAGATAAAGAAGCCAAGGTGAACCAGGAGCGAACTGAATTACGATCAAAAGCATTCCACCCATGACCACCTTGTATCTAGGAATACATAATATGTTTTTCTCTCTAATTTTGAGCGAGCAGGTGTGATTTGTGGACAATCCGGCTGTTATTTTTCGATAGATCGGCGACTACTTTGGCTCATATATATATATATATGTTTATATCTTAATAAAAATGAAACTAAACGTGTTTTGTTATACGTAAATATTACATAAGTATAAACTCACACATGCACATACATATATACTTTTTGAGGTTTCACCGACTAAATATTTCGTTTCTTGCGACTCAATAGTCTGTTGTTACAAAATGGGGGATCAGTTTTGGAACGGAGGAATTGCTTTCTTCTTTTGACCTTTCAGGGCACCAGAGTGTCTGAATCTTTATATATATTTATATATACATTTATTTATTTTGTAGACACGAGGAAACATAAGAGTTTATTATTACCAAAGTCAATATCAAAACAATGTGAAAGTATTTGTTTCATTTTTTTCCCTCCCTCTCTTCAATGTTTATCATAGAGGAGAAATCACTTTGTACGTGTGTTCGTCTGCTCGAAAGATTTTTCTGCTCTGTCCTGACAGTAGATCGTCTGCTTCAAATATCCTGACTCTTATGGCTGTCATTATCGTTTATTGCATATTATATAGTATTTCAAACCATTTAAGCGAGTTTACGACCAAGTTTCGATTCCCGGTTGTAAACTATTCCATTTTATCGTATTACCCCCTTTTATTTTATTTTTTATGTAAGCATGAAGACCACACAATCTCAACCATTTTTCTTTTCTATCCGTCCAATCTTCACATCTCATGCTGTTTTTACTCCTCGTGGAAGAAATTGTTTATTGTATCTCGAACACAGAGGAATTACTCAAAACTTGAAAGGAATTTCCGCGTCATAATTAACATTCCATTTAAAAGGGAATCTTCAAATTAAATTTGGTTTCGTAACTGTAACGTTGGTATTTAGCCCTAGGTTAGTCCTGAACAGGCAGACCTTATAATTAAAGGCATTCCAGCCGTGATCCTCCAGTATTTATCACTATTATTATTATTAAGTATATCGTGCACTAATTTTTCATTGTGGCCTTCTTTATTTCAAGGTAGTAGAGTGTAATTTAAGGGGGCTTTGGCGGCTATTTCAATTTATGTGGTTATGTTTTGACTATATCTACAATGGTTTACTTCATTTTAACGTGCGGCACCTCAAATTTACGAGGTGGGGGTTAAAACATTGAGACGATGGTGCTATGTTTCTCAAGAACTCTGGCAGTATTTAGAAATGAATTGGTTCCACCTTGGATATTATTCAACCAACAACAAGGGAGTCTCATAGGGGAGCCACTCAATCGGCTAAAAATAGCAGCCAAATCTTCCCCAACTCGCACCTTGCCGCCTCACAAGAAGGGACAACACGCTGAATAATAGTGCAACCTTAAATATGATGGAACATTTTTTTTTTAATCATAGGTTTACTCCACAACATTGAGTAATATAATTTCAAGATTCAAATTAGCGTATTATAATAATATTGATTTTGAACATAGGCACAAGGCCATTTTAAAATCGATACAAGTAGATGACTGGTAATTATTTTTTCTCGACACTGGAACAATAAAAGAATTTGATAATTTATTTATAATTATTCCATAATAATAATAATAATAATTTCAAGGTAGGGAATTTAGGGGCTGAATGATCGGTCGATTACATCGACTATACACTAAATTGATAGGGTATTTTATCGACCTCGATATGATAAAAGTAAAGTAAACCTAGGTTAAAGTTGAATTTCAGAACGTAATGGGTCATTGTCCGACAATCTGCCGATTCTGATTCCGCCGCTCTGACAGACAATAACAATAACGAGGATTTCTTACATAAGCAGGAAACTTCAGAGAGAGAGAGAGAGAGAGAGAGAGAGGCGGGGGAGATAAGGACACACATACGCGCGCGCACACACACGCACACGAACGCGCTCACATACGCACGCGTGTACGTCCATGCGCACGCGAACGCACATGCAGACACATACGCGCCCGCATGTGCAGACACTTGCACACAGACACAAACACAATAATACTATTGAGTAAACATTGAACTTGAAAATGAAAAATAACAATTCTAGTCAAAAACGATGTGTGTGTGTCTGTCTATCTATCTCTCTCTCTCTATATATATATATATTCTTCTGTTCGTTTCAGTCATTTGAATACCGGAATGCGGCCATGCTGGGGCCTTCAGGGTTTTAGTCGAACGAATCGAGCCCACTACTTGCTATTTTAAAGCGTGGTGTTCATTTTATTGTTCTTTTATGTTGAACCGCTAACTTACGGGGGACGTAAACAAACTAACACTGACTGTCAAGCAATGGTGGGGAGAAACAGAAACACACACACACACACACACACACACACACATATTAGATCTATAATCTTTTTCAACTATGTACATATACATAAAATTTCTGTATATACACACACACTCATATATATATATAAAAATATATATCCCCCCCCATATATATATATATATATATACACGTATATGTATATATACATATATATACATGTACATATACATGTAAACACACTCTCACACACACACACACATATATATACATACATGTACTGTAAACATATCTATGAATGCATGTTTGTGTGTATGTATATATATTATATACATATGCATATATATATATATACATATACATATTATACATATACACACAAACATACATGCAATAAATACATACATACATACACACACACATACATACGTAAGTACATACATACATACATACATACATACATATCCATTTGTGTTCACAATATGAGAAAAAAATTACAACAAAGCATTTATTGTGGTACTCCAGTGATTCTGCCATCCACCCCACATAAAGCCCTACTGAGGGGCTTTGAGATTAACCCTGACACCTGGGAACACAAGCACAAGACTGCTTTGCCTGACGAAGCTGCACCAACAGATGTGCCACCTCCTACAGATGGTAAAGGATTGTAGAGGCACTAAGAAAATGTGAACAGTGCAAGTCCAGGGCTAACTTCTTACCTGTAATCCCAGCAGACCACCAGTGCCTGGTGTGGGGCAGAAACTTCTGAGCACATGCATTGGTCTTATTAGCCATAGCTGTTCACATTGTACCCCATCTTCTTCCCCCCGTGTGATGTTCTGGGTCATTGTCAACCATGACGGACAAACTAATAATAGTAATGATAATCCTTTCTACCAAAAGCATAAGGCCTGAAAGGATGAAAGGTGAAGTCGACCATGATGGAATTTGAACTCGGAATGTAGTGATGGGCAAAATACTACTAAGTATTTCACCTGGCGTGCTAATGATTCTGCCAGCCTACCACCCTAATAATGATAGTAATAATGATGATTTCAAATTTTTGCCACAAGGGCAGCTTGAGGGAGGGAATTAAATCAATTACATCGATCCTAGTGAGTAACTGGTACTTATTTAATCCACCCAGAAAGGATGAAAGGCAAAGTCGACCTCGACACAATTTGAACTCAGAATGTAGCGGCAGACGAAACACAGGAAATGTTGCTAAGCATTTTGCCTGGCATGATAATGATTCTGCCTGCTATTAATAATACTTACTACTACAGGCACAAGGCCTGAGATTTGTGGGAGGGAGATAGTCAATTACATCGACCCCAGTACTCAACTGATACTTAATATATTGACCCTGAAAGGATGAAATGCAAAGTTGACTTCAGCAAAATTTGAACTCAGAATGTAGTGATGGGTGAAATACCACTAAACATTTCGTCCAGTGTGCTAACGATTCTGCCAGCTCGCTGCCTTTGTCTGCTATTAATAGTGAATATTGGTTTCAGATTTTGATGAAAGCCCAGTAATTTCAGGGGTGGGGGTAAGTCAATTACATCAATGTCAGTGCTCAACTGGTACTTATTTTAGTGACCCTGAGAAAAATAAAAGACCATGCTGATCTCAGCAGCACTTGAACTCAGAACATAAAGATGGATGAAATGCTGCTGAGCATTTTACCCAGCATTCTAACGATTCTGTCAGCTCACCCCCTTACTGTTAATAATGAATACTGATGAGAGCAGTCATAGTAATTGTAGTGATGGTGGTGAAAGGTAATGGTGAATTATAACTGTATGAAAGTAATTAAAGACTTTATTCAAAAGGAAATTAAAGAATTCACCCATCGCTGTCAGACAAAATACCATGTAACATTTAGTTTTATGAGTTGAAATCACTCTGAGATCCAGTCAAGTACTTGTGCTAATATAGTAAACCATATTAGGCTGCAAGCTGGCAGGATCATTAGCATACTGGACAAAATGCTTAGCAGCATTTCACCTGCCTTTATTTTCTGAGTTCAAATTCCACTGAGGTTGACTTTGCCTTTCATCCTCTCAGAATTGATAAAATGATGTGATGTCCTTAACGGTCTATCTACATTCAGAAGTAAAGAGGGTAAATCAAAGAAATACAGTTTACTGCTTTGGAAAATAGAACATACTGACCAATGTAAGAAGATTTTGTTCACTTGCAGTATTATGCTTAATTTTTTTGCGTGAGAAATGGGAATGAATGTCTTGCAACTGATTGGCTTTCTAGCCACTGAACACTGAGGCTCTTAGCATGTAAAGGATTAAATTTAAAAAGGTAAATAAAATCCTCAGTACAAAAAGAGATTTAATAGAATTATTAAAACAGGTGCAGGCATGGTAAAGTGGCTAAGAAGCTGATTCTGTAACCATATGGTTTTGAGTTTGATGCTGTGGTTGACATTTTGGGTAAGTGTCTTCTACTGTAGTGTGAGATTAACGAATACCTTGTGAATGATACTTGGTAGATGGAAACTGTACTTAAGTCCGTTTTGTATATATATATACATACATGTGCACCATGTTAAAAATATTGGTGCTGGTGTCACATAAAAAGCACCCAGTACACTCTATGGAGCAGTGTTAGGAAGGGCATCCAGCTGTAGAAACTATGCCAGAACAGAATATGGAACCTGGTGTGGCCTCTGGCCTTACCATCTCTAGTCAAACCATCCAACCTATGCCAGTATGGAAAATGGACATCAAACAATGATGGTGATGATGATGACATATATGTATATACATGTATTTCATTTCCTAATGGGAGTTATAAAGATGTACATGTAGAAAAATTAGGTAAGATATCTTCTATTAGAAATTTGTCAGACAGAGAATCAAATAATTATTATTCTGATTCTCTGTCTGATGAATTTCTAATAGGAGATGTTATACATGTTTTTATCTACATGAACACCTTTATAACTTCCACTGGGAAATGAAACACATGTAATGAAGAATAAATAATGCTATGGAAAATTTTCCAGTCTCTGTTTTGATTAATTATTCTGCAAAGGTTATTTTCCAGTATTTTTCAACTCTTATGCATGCTTCACACAAATATAACAGCTACTGAAGTACTGAAATGAGCAGATGTGCTTCATGAGGACAATTTTGATTATAATCCAATCTACATCCCATATACATGTAGTGGATGCATGTAGCTTAGTGGTTGGGGTGTTGGACTCATGATCGTAAGATTGTGGTTTTGATTCCTGGACCGAGTGATGCATTATGTTCTTGAGCAAAACACTTCATTTCACATTGCTCCAGTCCACTTAGCTGGAAAAAATTAGTAATCTGATGATGGACTGGCATCCCATCCATGTGGGGAATAGATATGCCATTGAGATCGGGAAACCGGCCCTCATGTGTCTGGCATGGCTCAAGAAAGAAATATTTATTATTATTATATATGCGTGTACATGTGTATGTGTATCTTTCTCCTAGAAGGGCTGCCTTCTTTGACATAAAACTTGAAGTCAACATAATATTACACAACTTGTAATGCTTGTGACTGGAACCTGCTATGCTGACCGAGAGAGTGTCAAAAAAAGGCGGCGAGCTTGGCAGAAACGTTAGCACGCCGGGCGAAATGCATAGCAGTATTTCGTCTGCCGCTACGTTCTGAGTTCAAATTCCGCCGAGGTCGACTTTGCCTTTCATCCTTTCGGGGTCAATTAAATAAATACCAGTTACGTACTGGGGTCAATATAATCGACTTAATCTGTTTGTCTGTCCTTGTTTGTCCCCTCTGTGTGTAGCCCCTTGTAGGCAGTAAAGAAATGAGAGAGTGTCAAAAATGTTATACAAGCTTTTGTCACTTAAATCCAGTGACGTGCAGATGTCTTGCTATCATTTTATGTCTTAATCCATTTTGTATTTTATAAAAGTTCTACAGTGATGGATTTGTAAAGTCATATCTCATGTTATGTAAACCTCCTCGAGAAATGTGAAGACGCAGGTTGGAAAGCGGAGCATTTTCCAATCGAAGTTGGATGTGGAGGGTTTGTAGGACACAATGTGAGACGACTGCTGTTATCGTTAGGCCTAACTCATCATAAGGTAAATACCACCATGAGTGATATCCAAAATACAGTGGAGAAGGCTAGCCACTGGATTTGGTTAAAAAGAGATGATGAGCGATGGCTAGAGAAATATTGAGCTTTGTTTTTAATAACCAGTTGATCTAGCAAGCGGGACCTCATATCAGTGAGCGGAGGCCATTGCGCATTGATGCCGTCGAGAGGTAGACCCCGAAACGGCGCGCATTCTCTCCTGATGACCCCATACACTTGCTGGCTTCCGGTATGCGGAGTTCTCGACTGGTAGCACTTGCATGTGCGAGTTGTTTGCAAGACATCTATGCATGGATGAAAGTAAATCAGAAGAATCAGGATGAATGTGTGACAGCTTTCATCCAACAAAACAAGGCAATCATCATCGTGCATGTGTAGAGCATGTATGTATGTGTGTTTGGACCCATATGCTTTTACATTGACACATTCCTTGTATCCCACACAGACAAAATGTCTGGCAGCTTGAAAGTTATTTGATGTGCAAAATCATGGAATAATGTCACTTACTTCTCTTACAAGTATGGATTGGCATTGAGAATGGCATCACAGACGGTAGAATACTGTTGTAAGAAGTTATATGTAACCCATGTTTGAATGGGAAACGAGACATAGAAATGACGATGATGACGACAGTGATGGTGATGATGATGGTGACAACAACGATGATGATGATGACGACAACAGCGATGATGATGATGAGGAGGATAATGATGATGGCAACGATATTGATGATGATGATGATTCACTGAATTAGGGAGAAATAATGAATGTCCATATATATATTATATAGAAAAAGTACAAAAAACCCTACTCTTTTGATGATCTTGAAACTGATTTTTATTGCACATTTATGCCAAACATGTAATTAAGAAAGACATTTTTTTGTTATTCATCACCATTAAACACATTTCCAAAATAAAGCCATTTCACTTGAAATTTACCATACATTTTAAAATGATGAGCTCTCTCTCTCTCTCTCTCTCTTTTTTTTTTTTTTTGCTTTAAGGCAACAGTGGACCTGTTGGCTCCTCCATCTTGTAAGTTATATGCTAAATATGACAATCTTAGGTCAGTAATTCCCAACTCCTTGTGAGTCATTGATTCAGAAGTGTATTTTTATTGCTTGGTTTTATAGATATGACATGTTCAGAGTTAGTTGAGTTCAGTCAATGATGGCTGGTAGTTTAGCTAAAGAAAATAGTAAATCACTATCACCACAGCAGTGTGAGTTGTAAAGATGTTTCTCAACAGAATATATGATAATTTCATTCCGAATATTATTGATTGTATGTGCAAGAATTCTGAAACATTTTACATTTAATAAAATATATATTTGATCAAATATTAAGCATATAAACAACAATAATAATAAAAAAAAACTAATTGATTAAACAAATAGATACTCTCTCTCTCTCTCTCTCTTTTATTCATTTTAGATTTATTTGAACAAACAATAAATTTCTATTCATTAGCCCTGTTTGTTGTTGTTGTTATTATTATTATTATTATTATTATTATTATTATTATTATTATTATTTACTTTTAATCTGCATGTTTGTTACAATCACTTGCTGAGACACACCCAGTGTCCTAGAGCAAGTGAAGGATAAGAGATGTTATAGTATGACTGAAAGCATGAGGAGGAGAGGTGGCAGGGGCAGTAGTGAAATATCTTCATGTAATACAACATATACATTTAAATGGATAGGGTTTTTCTCAGGATGTGGGCAGTACTTGTCAGCACAATCTTTGGGATTTTTCTGAGACATTGTTCTCCAGGGATCTCATCTAGATTTTCTGACGTCTCTTTTTTATCATACTTAGGGCACCTACAATAACAGAAACAGTTTTCGCTTTAAGATGCCACATCTTTTGTATTTCAATTTCCAGGTCCTTATATTTACTTAATTTGTCAAATTCCTTTACAAATATATTTTTTACCAGTGGGAACACTTATATCTATTAGTCTACTAATATTTTCTTCCCTGTCTTTAATAAGCCTGGATCAGTCAGTGTTGACTGGAAAATCTCACAGGATAGTAACATTTTTACCTACACTGACTGACTCAAGATGATGTTCATACTATTAAACAGGAGTACAGATTTTGTATTATTATTATTATCATTATCTTGTATTATTAGTATTGTGTGTGTGTGTGTGTGTGTGCATGTGTGTGTGTTCGTGTGTGTGTGTGTGCGTGCGTGCGCACGTGTGTGTGTGTGTGTGTACCCTTGTGTTGACATTATGTGGTGGCTGGAAGTAAACATCATTGTCATACAAGCAGTGTTGTTCATTTTTTGTCTGGGAAACATGTCTTGTTTGGGAACAGGTAAAGGTTGGTGACATGAAGGGCATCTGGCCATAGAAAATCTACCTTCAACAAAATTCTACCTGACTCATACAAGCATGGAAAAATGGATGTTAAATGATAATGATGCTGTGCTGATTTCTATCCGTCCTCATTTCTTCCTCTCTCTGTCTCTTTCTGTAGGTGCAAGGCTCAGTGGTTAGAGCATTGGGTTTGCAATCATGAGGTAGTGAGCTTGATTCCCAGACCAGCCTGTGTGCTGTGTTCTTGAGCAAGACGCTTTATTTCATATTGCCTCAGATCACTCAGCTGTAGAAATGAGTTGTGATGTCATTGGAGTCAAGCTGTATCAGCCTTTGCCTTGGATAACATTGATAGCACGAAGAGGGACACTTCTGATCTTCCATAAACAATCTTGCCTGGACTCGTGCCTTGGAGAGTAACTTTCTAGACACAATCCCAAGGTCATTCATGACCAAAGGGGTTCTTTACCTTTTATCTTGTTTCTTTTTGACCTTTTCTATATGTTAAGATGCCACTACTGATCTGCAGGCTTGCTTAGACTGTATTCCAAGTATACTATTCCTATGAACCATTAATATTCTCATTATATGAATATATACTCTCAAAAGTAGCTAGGATAGAGTGCTATAAAAGACAATTTTTGAATTAATGTACCTAAAATGTGTTAATTTCATGAAAACGCCTACCTGTGTTTTGAACATATTAGGTCATTATGAAATTCTTGTATAATTCTAGATTTGTAAAATTTAAAATTGCATGAGGACTTTATAATAATCCTGAATTGGTTGCAATTTCTCAAAATTATGAAACCATTCTGTATGCTGACAGTGGAAAACATTATCAGAAGGAAAAGAAAATCAATGAAGATATAAGAAAAAGTTTGGAGATGTTGGGTGTCGTATACGATGCAACAGAAAAGCACGAACATTTAAATTCTACTGCAGACCTATCCAACCCATATCCATATGAAAAAAAAAATTAAAGTACTACTTATGATGATGTAATATATCTTATTTTTGACAGTTTAACATAACAGCACCTTACTCGGTGTTAATTAAATATGTCTTCTATTACACACATACATACATAAACACATATTCATGTACACACACACACATGCACACACACACACACAAACACATTAATGCAGGAATGTACATATACTCATACACATTTATATTCAAACAGACATCAGATATGTGCTCATATAATCACATTTCTACTTACACTTACAAATACAGATACACTCTCTCACACATATTTATACTTATGCAGATAGACAGACAAACACACACACATACACACACACAACACACACACTTATACTCATTCAGACAGATGCATACATACATGGCCATGTAGGCTCTCATGTGCACACACATAGACAAACACAGGAATATGCTTGAAGACATAGTCTTAGAGTTTACAGGCTATGAATTCACATCTCATTATGATGCTTGCCCTATGTCTTGATTTGTGACACTGATTTCTCATTTCTGTTTACCAGACCTGAAGTTAGTTACCAAGGGTACACTCCTCACTCATATAAAGCCAACAGCAATGTTTAATTAATGAGTATTGTTCTTTTTTGTGTTTTTAAAGCTGCCTGTATAGAAATTAACTCCTGCTGAATTTTAACTGTTTCAGTCTACAGCAATTGTTGGCCTTTTACATAAATGGGTTAAACTGGGGTCCATTTGACACTAGGGGCTGGGGGATTCCATATAAGATTTGGAGGGGGGGGGGGCACGCAAGCAAAATAGTTGATTGGAGATCCACAGTAGTATATTAAGGGGTCATGAAAAAATGTTGATTTAAATGTATTTCTTGCAAGAAACAGCTAAATTTCTTTCTCAAACATTTTACATAATCCAACCTACATAAGTTAATGTGTGAATAACAAAGTGGGAATTTTCAAAGAGGTATCTATAAAATCAGTTTTGAAACATCGAATGGCAATGGGTGTCACCATAACAGAATATTAATCAAAGGAGTCCATCAGTAAAAAATGGTTGAGAACCAGGAAGACATGGGACACAGTACTGAAGGATGACCTCAGGATGCTGAACCGTTCAGACGAGATGACAAAGGACTGAGATACCTATCACCTTGCTGTACTCAAGAAGACCTATACTCCACAGCAGAAGTGTTAAGGCCACTCCCCCTGGTGAAGAGGATTTCCTTGTAAGAATCCTGTGCCAGTGACATGTGAATAGCACACATATTGTTGCCATGTAAATATTGGTGCCACATAAAAGCACCCAGCACAGTGGTTAGCATTTGGAAGGGCATCCAGCCATAGAAACCATGCCAAATCAGACTAGAGCCTGATGAAGTTCTCTGACTTGTCATCTCTGGTCAAACTTTTCAACTTATGCCTGCATAGACAACTGACATTAAAGGATGATGATAATTATGAACCACTGGTTTAGATCTTTCATTTTTAATACAACTGTAAGACATGGCTCTACATTTGATTATGAACATCAGTATTACTGTAATAAAGAAATCACAGTCAGTTGTCCCTCCACTAATTAAAATGCACACATGCATTGACATGTGCACTCATATCTACATATATATGCAAGTATTTTTCTATTTGTGTAAATAGTACTTCATGCTTAACTCTTCTATCTTCAGTTTTACTGAAGGTGAGTGAAATATCCTTAGCTTTCTCAAGACCAGTTACAACATTAAACAAAATGGCTACAATGGTGAATAACAATCAAAATACAGATTTATATCCTTGAGATTTTATATCAGTTATATCACAGCATATAATGAAATAATGAAATATTTCACTCAGATGTCTGTTGCTATTGATCATGCCTTAGTGTTCAGAAGATATCACTTCATGTTTTGTTTTAATGTGAAGAAACAAGAGAACAGATAACAGAGATAAGTCCATATTAAATATCTCAGTTTCCTTGATAAATTGGAAATCTTCTTATTTTTACATCAATGATTTGTTTACCTTTACACTAATGGCACCTCTCAATACTTCTTCCTTATCTTTCATACAGAGGAGGCTTTGTCTCTACACAAATTCAGCACATTTCACCAGGTCTGCACACCCTATTTCAAAAGAAATGCCTGAAATGTCTTGCAGTGACCGTTTGACAGCTTGATCTTTTGAAATAACATGAAAGAAAATCCAGGGACTACGCATACCTTTTGGAATTTGATACACAATACTAGATCCTCCCTACACATGAGTAATACAATCACTCTGGACAAATGGTAAAACTAACAAATTTTGAAACAACTACATAACCAAATATAAATACTGGGTTGCCATTTCCTTGGTCAGCTGTTGACCTCTTCTAAAAACCAAATATAACAAACATTCAAGCATTGTTCATTCGTCTGAGATAATCTGCTCACACACATACATAACTTCTAGGCTGTATTTAGGCATTCCTTGTTTTAAGGGTCTATTCTATCTCAGTTTACTGATGTTGGATAACTTGGTGCCTGAAAGAGAAAGAACATTTTGGTTTCATTTGATGTTAACTAACTTCAGTTATCCAAAATAAATCAGTGTTTTTAACTAAGTATATATGTATATAAATATATTTGAGTTTTATTTATAGCCAAAGTTGATAGTTTCCATCCTGAAATCAATGTAAAGATGGTTTTGCTTATAGTTGCTGATATAGATTTCTTTTAAGCAGGCACAAAGCAAATTTATGTTTAGGAAGTGTGTACTTAATAGAATCAATCTCAGATATTGTTGCTACTGCAATTGTTGAACCCTGGTTGAGTAGTTCTTTAACATCTAAGTAGTTAGCTAAATGATTGGCATGGTCCACAGAACCATTGCTCCAGATATGCCATGTTTCAATCTTGCTGAAGACTGTCTGGTATGAAATAGTTAACTGTTTCTTTCACTGTGGTGTAGCCTCAGCGTGTTGTTACTCATTCAACAATCAGTCTGTTTCTGTATGTCAGTAGATGTTAAGTGCTGGCCATGATGGAAATGGATATTTTAAACTCAAGTAGATCATAACAACTACTACTCATTGACCAAATCCTACTGAAAACATTAACTCTCATATCATTATCATCCTCAGTATATCATTTTCCTACTTCTTTCATCAACTTCAGAAGGATGAATGTAAAATCAAACAAGGGAAGATTTAAACACATAGAGATGAGACAACAAGCTAAATAGCAATCTTTGTTTCACCTAGCTGATAATTTCACTTGATCTGCTTGGTGCTAATTTCGAATGATTCTAACATAGTTAATTATTGTGTAATGATTATTATAATTCTGTAGCAAACCCATATCCTTGTATGTTAACAAAAGTAGTTTGCATTATCTGGGACAGAATATCAGACAGAATATCTTTCAGAGTAGTGTAAACTTACTTAGTAATTTATTCCTAAATGAGTAAAAATTAACAATGGGAAGGTTGGATTACTTATCTAACATGGATATCTTATGTAACATATTATTCTGGGAAGCAATTTGCGTGTATACTATATGTTAGAAACAGCCTCAAGGCTGCTAAAGAATGAAATCATATACATACATATATGCACATGTAAAAAATGTATCTGTATGTATGAATGTATATATATGTATGTATGTATGTATGTATGTATGTATGTGTGTGTATGTGTATATGTGTGTATGTATGTATATATATATATATGTATGTATGTATATACATATGTATG
>NC_068982.1:60508802-60511059 GCF_001194135.2 Octopus bimaculoides | reverse complement strand
AAGCACACATATACACTATATATGAGTGCATATATATATATATGTATGTATATATATATATATAAGAAAACCAGTTTTGGGATTGCAAATTTAGGAATTTTATTTTTATAGGTATTTTTTATTTATAAAAGTACCATACTGGTTTCAAATTTTTTTTTGTTTTATAATAGTAAGTAAAATATATAAAAAAATAATAATAAAAGGAAAATTTTAAAGAGAATGCTCACGAAAATGTTTTGGAGTAATAAGATATGTTCAAAAATCAAATGTTCAAAGACTTCATAGCCATCATGATGAAAATTCGAATGGTCATTAAGTTTCAATAAAAGATTATCAAAGTTCAAATATTCAATAAATTTCATGGCAATAATACATGATAGTAATTTAAAAGTTCAATAAGTTTCATAGCAATAAATTATGTCAGCAATTAGACATAATTAAGATTTTAAAGTATAAGAAAAAAGTTATCCAAAATTCTGTAATGTTGTGTGAGCTAGAATTGTTTGTTGTTTGATTTACATGTTTGACTATGAAATTGAACTATTTTCCAAGCTGACATTGCCTTATTCATGTTGGTATTAAGGTATAGCTTCAAGTCCTGATTGGATATTTACTCAAATATATCACTTGTATTTGTTTGCATTCAGTTTGCTGAGGAACATAATTTGTTTGTTGTACGTCTTGGCAGCTGGTTTTTCTGAGTCGGCTGAATGCTTAATAACATCACTTGTTTTTTTCTTTTTTTGCTTGCATCTAGTTTTAACCAAAAACATAACCACATTGGTCAATCCTGAGGTGATGTCAGCAAACAATGTCAAAAATGGAATTACCAATGGTTTGAAGTTACGATCTCTTATCCCAAAGGGTGGCTATTACTTCAGTTTTTGATTTACTTTTATTATTACCGCTGTCCTAGCAAAGGTGGAAGTAATGTTTTCAGTCATGTTTGTTTGTTGGTTTGTCTATGGACAAGATATCTTAAGAACTGCTGGATGGATTTGGATGAAACTTTCAGGGATGTTTGGCCTGATGGCCAACTGGCATGAATTGATTAGATTATGGGATCAATCTGGTAATGGACAAGGATTCTTGATTATTTTTCCTGCTTTTTTTCACTTAATTTTTGAGAGCGGTTCGGTTCATTTTCAGTATTCTTGTTTGTCAGAGCAGTTGAGTTTATTTCAGATATTCTCATTTTAAAAATCATTTTTGGCTAATCGTTGAGAAGACATTGGTGTTGCTTTGGCAGAGGTTTGCACTCTCTGAGTGCTCTTGTTGCTGTGTCTAGTTGTTTAGTTGAGTTGAATATTCTGCATTTTTGCATTCTGTTGGGTTGTTATAATTTAGCTTTGGTTTATATTTCTTAATAAACTTATTTTCCTTATTTAATTGGAACTGCAATGTGATGTTCCAGATACACTTATATAAAGGGGAAATTTGGTATTTAGGACATTTGCTTGTTGGACAAAGAACCACATGATTACAAACAGATATTTTTCTTGTATCTTTTGACAGTGCACCATCGTTCTGTGTTTCAGTGTTAATCTCATTTGTCCTATGCAGTCTTCATTACACACATTGTATTTGACAACATAAGTTAAATTTCTTGATGCACAAGTGAAATGATACATTATGGAAAATGATTGTCTGGATTTAAATTCATATGTCAAGCTCTCAATGAGGTTGATGTAGATTCCACAATAAGAGCAATTACACTTTTGGACTATTGCAGTTGTAATTTTGTAATTTGACACTAGCAAGTAATTTTTTAAAGACCGGTAGTCTTTTATTTGTAATTATTTTGTGTATATTGAGTGCCTTTTCCCTTTGTTAGTTGTTCATCAAAAGTGAGTATTGCATGCTTCCATACTTCTTGGATGTGTGTTGCGATATAGATTAAAGTGTTGAGTAAATCAGGGATGTTTCTTCCTTCTTGTAATTCTTAGGTGTCTATCACTTTTGCATGTTCTATTCCATTGTTGTTTAAAGTTACTGTGAATTGTCTTTTGAGTAATATTTTTTTAATCTCCTGAAGTAATTTTTCTCAGGTATAAGATAGAGCTAATTACCTTTCCCAATAGCATAAAACTTGATACCTGCAGCAGACTGCAAACCATTAACCAAAATTTAAAAGATTTAGTAAGAGATAGTTCCTCCACAAAATAAGGTTCCTAAACTTTTATTATTTTGGAAAATAAACAGTCCCCATGATCCCTTTTTTAATACTTTTCCAAACTTCTGATGCTTTTCTTGGGGA
>NC_068982.1:60503802-60506302 GCF_001194135.2 Octopus bimaculoides | reverse complement strand
ACACACACAAATATATATATAGATAGATAGATAGATTGATAGATATAATGGCATATATTAGTTTGATGAATGTGAGGATTAAGTCTGTATATGGAAATGGATTCTTCAATAAATTCAAACACAATTCTTTTTCAGGCATAAAAGTGTTATTTTCTTCCTATTTTCTAAAATATTTAATTCCAATGAACTTCATTTGATGATAGAAAATTTTCGTTCCTCATAAACACAAAATAACCATGTGAATGAAGTACTAGACTGAGCTAAATAATCATCTTTCAACAGTTCAAATCTTATGCAAGAAAATTAATGTAGTTTCTGCTGGTCCTGTTTTGAATAGGAGTGTCCCAGCATGGCTACAGCTTTCGGCTGGAACCTCATAATCATCATCACTTAAAGTCCATTTTCCGTGCTGGCATGGTTGGTCGGCTTGACCGGAACTGGTACGGTAGGGCCACACCAGGCTCCATTGTCTGTTGTAGCATGGTTTCTGTGGTTGGATGCCCTTCCTAATGTCAACTACTCCACAGAGTGCACTGGGTGCGTTTTATGTGGCACCAGTACCAGAGCTTTTAACATGACACCAGCATGAATGCTTTTTATGTGTCACCAGCACCAGCATCAATTCTGCTGTAGCAGACGGGTTTTCTTGAGTACAGCAATATGCCAGGTATCTTGGTTCTTAGTCATCTTCTTTATAGAGCTCAGTGTCTTGAAATTGGCTTTCAGTACTTCATCCTATGTCTTCCTGGGTCTCCCTCTTCCACAAGTTCCATCCATTTTAAGTGATTGGTATGTTCTACTTACTTTAATTGTTATTGTTCTTTAACTCAAGCTCATCTGTGATTTACCAGATCAATGATAAAATATGTCTCTTTCGTATTCAACTTACTATTTTTTCTCCAAATGTAATATATCTTGACATATAATATCTAACAAGTCAATTTTTAAGAAGGCAAGTTGTCATTTGACAGTGAGTGGGATTGGCTGCTATTACTAGCAAGTTGAAGAACTACATGAAAGGATTGTGTGAAATGATAAAGCAGTTCTTATGGGAATATTGGTTAAAAATTTTGGCACAAAGCCAGCAATTTCAGGGATGGGTTGTGGGAATATTTCCTGTGATAGATCGACTCTAAATTAACCAATGGTAGATCTATCTTTTGCTTTTCTATTGGGGACTCAGATATATAGATATGTGCTAAGAGAATTGCTTCTCAACCACATGGTTCCAGGGTGGAACCTTGGGCAAGGTCTTCTGTTAGAGGCTTGGGCTGACCAAAAACCTTGTTAGTAGATTTAGTAGATGGAAACTGAGACTCTAGTAGAAGACACTCACCCAAAGTGTCACGTAGTGAGACTGAACCTGGAACCATGGATGTATATGTATATGTATGTATGTGTATGTGTGTGTGTATGTGTGTGATGGTATCTGTGTTTGTCTACCACCACTGCTTGTCAACTGGTGTTGGTGTGTTTGCATATATATATATATACATATATATATATATATATATATATATATATATATATGAAGTGTGATCAATAAGTATCCACATTATTGCCATAGTAAAGAAGCTAAAGCATGCAGAGTGAAGCTGCTTGGCAAAAATTGACCTTGAACTCTGCTGTGCATGTGCACTAAGCTTTAACATTCTAGCTCAGTTCTGCTTTTTACAGCAGTGCTTGGAAGGATCATCACATTGACCATGACAGAGAAAGTTGTCATGATGATACCTGCTCAAAGGCCTACGCAGAAAATGTATGGAGAGGATTGTATGAGCCACACACAAGTGTAGAAGGGGTTCAAACATTTCCAAGATGGCCAAAAAATTATGAACATTCTGGAAGACCTGCAACCAGCAAAACTGAGAAAAACATCGCAGATGTGCATGCAGGTGTGAGGGGAAATCATCGAATCACCAACCATATGTTATCAGAGGATGTGTACATCAGTTATGGTTCAGTTCAGTCCATTATTACTGAAGATTTAGGTATGTAATGTGTGTCCGCCAAGTTTGTGTCAAAATTGCTTTCAGCTGACCAAAAGGACACTTGGGTTTCAGTTGCACAAGATCTTCTTGATTGTGTCGAGAACGATGAAATCTTTTCATAAAGTTTGCATAGGCCTCTGAGCAGGTATTGCCAAATTTTGGGCAAAATTTGATGCAGATTCTCTGCCCAACTTTCTCTGTCATGGTCAATGTGATGATCACATGCGACACATGTACCTTCCAAGCACAACTATAAACAGTAGAAGTGAACTAGAACGTTAAAATTTAGTGTGCCTGAAATAAATGCCATTTGAGCACTGGGGTCGAAGTAATCAACTTGCCCAACCAGCTCAAAATTGCTGGCCTTGTGACAAAATTTGAAACCATCACATATAGCTTTGTGTTAAAATCATCTACATGTATATCATTTATCTTAATATACATACATGCATATATACACACACACACACACACACACACACACACACACACACACACACACACACACA
>NC_068982.1:60499142-60503780 GCF_001194135.2 Octopus bimaculoides | reverse complement strand
ATATATATATATATATATATATATATATATATATATATACACACACACACATACACACATATATATATATACATGTATGCATCTGCACATGTAAGGAACATTCATCATTGATTGATCAATAATTTTCCCATGTGATAGTGAGGTCAATAACTCAAATGAACATTTTCTATTAAATTTCAAATCTCGTGGTAACCATGTTGTATTTTGTTCAGGCATAATCTATCTACAGACTCACTCCTTTACTTTTATCTTTTCCCTATTTTTCCCAATGACATCATAAGGAAAGTAATGGCAGTCGTGGTGGTGGGACAGTAGTAATCATCATCATCATCATCATCACCATCACCATGGTTTGGTTTCTTTGAACCTTATTTCAATGGATTTTTTTTTTATAAAATGTCTTAACCATTGGAGAAATCACAATTGTAAGGGCACAGGTTTGACTTCTTCACTGAGTAGTACATTCGTCTCCTTGAGCAAGGCACCTCATTTCATGTTGCTTCAGTTCACTCATCTGCAAAGTTTAACCTGAACAGCATCAAGGGTTAAACTTTGCAACCAACAGTGTTCCATCTAGTGGAGAGCCTTGTGTTCTCCAGAAATTGAAATAAGCTGCAGTCCAATGAGCCTACAAGCACAAGACAGATTTTAACTTGCAACATAGAAGGAGGTACAAGCCCTGAGAGATTTGCTGGTCCTCTGAAATGGTGGTGAGTGATACTGTTTATGCAAGACCAGATTAAGACCCATAAACGTCTTAAGTACTAACAAGGTCTTGGTACCCTTATATATATGTACTTCAAAGAGAACATGTGGAAGGGATAGGAGAAAGGATCTAGACCTCAAAGCAGGGATGACAAGAGACTGAGACTTCTGGCCGTTTGCTATACTGGAGAAGACACTTCAAGCTAAGTAAAATTGTGGTTGTCCTTGCATTCAGGAAATGTCCCTTACATCCCTCTTCAGCTGAGTGATCCTAATCTCATGGGCTCATGTGTGCTGGTGCCATGTAAAAAACACCCATGCTTGTACCGTGTAAAAGCATCTGTGCTGGTGCCACATACAAGCACCCAATACACACTGTAAAGTGGTTGGCATTAGGAAGGGCATCCAGCCATAGAAATCATGCCAAAAACAGACATGGAGCCCAGGCATCTCTTCAGCTGACCAGCCCCTGATTGACTTTCCAACCTGTGCCAGCATGGCAAATAGACATTAAATGATAATGGTGATGGAAACATTTTTATATTTGCTAAAATGAAACAAAACTAACAGTAAGATAGAAAATAATGTTTATTTTTGCATACTTTTATTTATATTAATTTAATAAGTTTTCTCCTACTTTTTTTTTTAATGACAAAGTTTATGATCAGAACTTCACCATGACACCATGAATACTTTGAAATTATATTTCTGATCATATAAACCACTTCAAATGATATTCTATTAAGTATAAAATGATATCTTTTGTGCCATAAACCATTTATCATTTCTGTGCTGCCCACCCTTCTCGTAATGCCTTAAGCATGTGCTTATTTTGCTTGGTGTTTATGTTTATTTTGCTTGGTGTCTATTGTGTTTATGTTCAGCCTGGACATCTGCAAGTCAATGTTTAGAGAAAAAGAGCACAAAGAGAGGGTGCAGGAATTCCAGAGGGTTGGTGTTCTGGGATGAAGGATTAGGTAAAGTGAGTATATGCTGCAACAGACTGAAGGGTTAAGTTTATGGCTTCTTACACCATTGCCATCATGTTTGCAGCGTTTTTTCATAGTTATTTAGAACCAGAACAAACAAAAATGAACAGGAAAATGGATGAAGATCAAAGAATGAAGCTCATTGTAACCTAACAAACAAACAAAAAACAAAAACTGATGAGTATTTTTTTGATGAGATTACAGTTTGGTAATTTTGATGTGACTATAGTTTGGTAATGGTAATTGCCTGGCAGCTGGAAGGAGCAACATTGGATTACAAATGATTATAAATGTTAGCAACCTGGAAATTGCTTCTAATTCATCACACCACCAGCATTATCATCATCATTGTCATTGTCATCATCTTCCTTATTGTCGTCATTGTCGTCGTCATCATCATCATCATCATCATTGTTTAACATCTATTTTTCAATGCTTGCATGGGTCAGACAGAATATGAAAATGTATCAAAAATGTCAAGACTAAATTTTGTTGCATGAAAATCAGATTCGTTAATTGCTTCATCAACCAAATTTTACAATTAAAACCATTTAGGTTTGAAAGGACTTGTTTTCCCCTTAAGGGGTTTGAATACCTTTAATTACAGGCTGATGTCAATGATCTGCTAGAAATACCAACCAAATCTCACCTAAAAACTACTACAACCTACCATCATTAAAGAAAAAAACAAAACATTGGATAATATAGGGTGGGGTACAAAACGACTGAAAAAATAGACAAGATGGTCATGGTTAGAACGCTTTTGATTACAGGCTGGTGTAAGGTTAAACAATAAACAACAACTTCAAACTTAGTTCACAAAGATCAAACTCTGAAATTCTGCTGCTTAGCTTTATTTATCATTGTATATTAAAATAGTCTCCTTATTGGGAATTAAATGCAAACAAACCTTTTGATTGTCATTCAGTCGGCCTTTTAGCCTACCAACAATATAAGCTGATTAAACTGTAGCAGCAATCATAGATTTCAATAATAAGTATAACTAAGCAATAAATTTCACAGAAAAACAGTGCTCATCACTGAATGATTACAATTGTTTCATAAGTTAATTTTATTGTCAAGAGAACTCTATAATTGTTTTCCTGCTAGTGTTATAATGTCTAATTCGTTTTCCTTTTACCTATGGGATGTTCTGTTCTTCCTTGATATTCTTCATTTCTATCTAATTTTACTGGAATCAATATTTTTAAAACACGTATTTCTCTCTCTCTCTCTCTCTCTCTATCTCTCTCTCTCTCTCTCTCTCTCTCTCTCTCTCTCTCTCTCTCTCTCTCTCTCTCTCTCTCTCTCTCTCCTCTGTCTATCTCTCTATCTATCTCTTTCTCTTTTGATTTTCCTCTCTTCCTTTCCCATCTCCTTCATTGAATTGCCAATTATTTTTATACTCCAATGTTAAAACATTTTGTCAGCCACAACACTGCTTCTCTCAAAAGTAATTATATCTTTTATTTAATAAATCAACTGAGGTAGATCCACCAGAGTTCACAAGCATCATAACATGCCTATCATTTAATTAATAGTTCTTGTTTGTCAAATGTATAAATATCTATGCTTATGTTCTTTCCTGTGTAAATGTCGGTCTGTATTTGTGTGAATGAACAGGGGTGTAATGTGTGTTGGGAATTGAAAATATAGATAGATAAATAGATTGTAAGGTTAAGAGAAAGAGAGGGAGAGAGAGAGACAGAAAAGAGAGGCGAAAGAGGGTAGGGTAGAGAAGTGTGATTGTGTCTATATGTTCATATGCATTTATGTGTGTACTTTTATTTGTTTTCTTATTTATTAGTTGAAATAATAAGCCAACTTGTATATGATTCATGTATCAATATAAATTTATAGTTGCGTATAATATATAAATGTATATGGCGATACACCTCCACAAACATACAACTCACATGCATAGATACAGACACACTTATATACTCATCACATATAATTTCATATATATATATGTACACACACATATCACACGTTACATTACATACATATATGATGTAAAACTGTATATATATATCAGAGCACAATCATAAAAATATACACAGGACAATTTAATCAGAGCATATGTTTACCGAATATTTTTTATATGTATTTTAAATATGTATTAATATACATGCATACATACATACATATATATATGTATATATGTGTTTGTGTATGTATGTATGTGTGTATAGGAAGGTGTATATATATATATATATGTGTGTATGTATATATTTATGTGTATATGTCTGTATACACACACAAACACACATGCATGCACACACACACACACACATACACATACACACATTTTCTCAAAATATACACTATTAGTTATTTATTTTGTTGAAAGATAAGCGTCTTTTTGTTCGTCACTTTGATGTAAATGAATAAAACTTATGGCAACTATTATTGCACTGAAGCTAACAAATATTTATAAATGCTGAGAGGAGAAAGAATAAAATAACAACAACAATTATATTGGTAATTGAGATTCATTTAAGTATAAACAATAAATGCATAAATAAATACATGAAATCCCCATTTGCATTATGAATTCTACAGTTATATTCATATTTTATCTTCTGATAATAAAAATTCAAGTAGCTATATCATATTTAAAAATCATTGTTTCATTTTAAAATTATTTCAGTGAAAATGAATCAGAATAGATTGCTTTTATAATAAATAAGAAATAATAGAATAAAAACAGGGGAAAAAAATCAACAGTTATAAAATACATAAAAAAAGAAGAAAGCAAAAAAGACAGGGAACTTTGATATATTTCTATTCAGTGGGAAAACCCTATATTTTGTTGTTTGTTTGTTATTATTTTATCAAGTGTGTATTTGTCTGTGTGTAACTTTACCTATCTGTTCACCTACTTGTATGCACACACACAAATATATATGATACATGCAAGTATGTATGTGTATAGATCTAT
>NC_068982.1:60498810-60499132 GCF_001194135.2 Octopus bimaculoides | reverse complement strand
TATATATATATATATATATATATATATATATGCATGTATGAATTTATATAAATATTATGTGTATGACTGTATATGTGTCTCCGTGTGTGTATATTTAGATTATATTCTCATACACACATATATATGTAATATATGCATAATTCTATGTATATATGATATATGTATATCTATATCTGTGCAGGTGCATATATATGTGTCTATATATATATGTGTGTGTGTGAAATATTAATATAAATGTATATGAATTTGTTTTTGCATGTCTATATGTATATATATATATATATATATATATATATATATATATATATATATATATATATAT
>NC_068982.1:60497496-60498664 GCF_001194135.2 Octopus bimaculoides | reverse complement strand
TATATATTTATATATATGATTGGGAATGTGTAGAGGGTGTATGTACATGTGCATGTGTGATGGTGGATATGTGTGTGTGTGTGTGTGTGTGTGTGTGTGTGTACATATGTATATAAATAAAGCAAGTTCAGCAGACAAGATAATTATATTCTTTTATGTACTTATCCTTGGCATAATTTTCATAATCTAATAAAATATTGAGATTAAAAATAAAGGAGAAAAATGTAATTTTCAATCTGTTTTATTGATGCTAAAAGGAGTGTAAAATAAGCAGCAGTTTATACTCGTATTTACTTTCTATATTTGTATCTCCCTTTCAGACAGTGTCTATGGCCTCTTACTGCTTATCATAATGCTTAAAGGATTAGTTAAATTTTTTGCTTGAAAAACCTATCAACTAAGGGCTCCATAATCCCTAAAAATCTTCCATAAACTCATTATGTGTTATGGTATACAGTTCTTTTTTAAATAATTGTCATAAAAATGTGAAGTGAGATTTTGTGTTACATTTGACTGAAAGTTACTAGAAATGTTAGGCCAAGCAAACTTTTATGATCTTATAGGTGACATAGCATGAAGGTGCATGGCTTAGTAGTTACGGTATTCAACTAATGATCATATGGTCACACCAGTTCAGTTCCCAGTAACACCTTGTATCCCTGAGCATGACACTTTATTTCACATTGCTTCAGTCCACTCAACTGGCAAAAAGGAGTTCTACCTGTATTTTAAAGGGCAAGCCTTGTCATACTCTGTGTCATGTTGATTCTCCCTGAGAACTATATTAAGGGTGTACAAGTTTGTGGAGTGTTCAAGTTAATTTCACAAGCAGGCTGTTCCATTGATCGGCTCAACTGGAACCGTCGTCGTAATTGACAGAGTGCCAGTCAGGTGACATAGGTAAGACTTCATCCCAAAGACTAGATTTTTCTTCAGGCTTAAAAAAAAAAAATGTTACTGGTCAACTGCTGAATTCTTTCTCTCTACAAAGTTTGATATGATGCACAGTGAAGTACTGCTCATATATCTTGGATAAAACTGTTGGTACAAACAAGCATGTTTGATTGCATTCCTCAAAAAAAGAAAAAAAAAGAATGATTGGCAAACGCTTGTTCACCATCATTCTATATTTAATCACAGATGTAATCACTTTCCCTGTCTTTGTGTG
>NC_068982.1:60478194-60497358 GCF_001194135.2 Octopus bimaculoides | reverse complement strand
TCCTTCCCCCTCCCAAAAAGAAAAGCTCTACATTGTATTTGTCCCATCTTCGTTGAGCCCTGTGTGGCTAATAAAAGAAATGTATCTATCTGCCTATCTATCTACCTAATCTATCATAACTGCAAAATATTTTTCTACTCCAAACAAGAATAGTTGCATAATAGACCCTTGTCGTGTTTCATGTCTTTGTCCTTCTGCTTACGATTAAGCTCAATCCTTCTGGTATTCTTCCATTGCTGAAGTTCACTAACGGGTGGTCAGGTTGAACATCAATTCTGTCAATGCATTATGGCCAAATATTCCACAAATGTCATGCTTTACTCTTCACTTTCTGTAAGTATACAATTACAATACAATAACCATAAGATAATTCTCAATAAAATAAAATAGCAGTCAATATTGTTTAAATTCAAGCTAGCCCAGAATCAATACACAATAACTGGGAGGTAACACAGATCATTCAGGCTATGATCTTCCAATCTTCTTTCCAGAATGGTGTACCTCAGGATGTATCATCCTATGCATCTTTTGAAAAGTGCTACTGTGTTTTTTTGGAAATTTGAGCACTATTTTCTAATAAATTGAGTTACTATATAGATGGTTCTTTCTTGGTAACAAAAGATCTATTCAGCTAAAACTCTAGAAATTACAAATAAAGCAAAATATAAGCACTTTTATGATGATGTAAACCAGCAAACACAGAATAAGTAAATATAAATTAATTTAAAAAAGAGAAATGAATTTGAAAATGAAACTTTGAAATAATAAAGTTAACATTCATTGTTTCAAATTTCCTGAATTTATTCTGACATTTTAAAAATATATAAAGTACTCAGTGGAAGAAATATAGTTGTCATTACCTTTAGAGTCAGAGGTTATTGATATTCAGCTTTGGACATCTATAGAAAAACATGGGCAGATGAGGTAATTCTAGTAAGTTGAAGTACTAGCGACAAATGACTGGGAAGGATCTTGTGTAGCAAGTGTGAAATGAGACAGTAAAGATTAATAGTGGACTACAGAGTGGAAGGTTGGGTGGGCTTGAATGGAGAGGCTATGCAGTTAACGAGTTCAGAAGAGCAGATCCTATTCTCGTTGGAGTAATATAAGCGGCAAAGAATACAAACTAAGCAACTGTGAAATAGCTAGTGGTTGCAGCAATTTGGTGAATAAAGTTAGTGGAGTTGACAATGGTGGTAGAGAAATGATTGGGATGTAATACTTAATATTTTGAAGTTTCATAAACAATTGCTACAAGGCTTGAATTTATTTTCCATCTCTACATAATTAATAAAACTAATACCAGAGTAGAATTAATTGGTTTTTAATTTCTCATTCTTATAAAACTATTTTGTAATAATTATGACTCAAAGATAGCTCTTATAAGAATTCCAGCTATAGGACAAAGAAAATTTACACTGAATTTAAGAATTCACAAGACCATTCGAAATGACTTGAAAATAGAATTTACTTAGTGTTAGGAATATTAAGAAAGGTTATCTAATCTCTTAGATATAAATCTTTTTACTTTTATCTTTATATTCTTAAATATTTTCAGTACTATCTTAATCCTTTCATACACACTGAGATATCTAGACCCCAAAATCAAGTATAGTAGAAGTTAAGAACATGATAAATTAAAATGGATTAGAGAATAAACATACATCATAGAACAAAGATTCCACAACTTATTTTGTTGCACTACCCTTGAGTGATCTACTTAAAAATTGCAGAACCTGTATTTATGTTTTATGGATGACGACCCCTATACTTATGCTTTAGAGGAAGAATTTGCTCATTTAAAAAAAAATAATAATAATTTGAAAATGGTTAATATAACTTCTTATAAAATAAATTTTTATTAACATGTGGTAGTATTACTGGGAACTGCATTTTAAGGGGAAAAAATCCCTTAAAGAGAGAATTGTTTCAAGGTTTATTTTTCTTATGTTGAGGAATCATTATCAAAAAACGAAGTGCACACATGCATATGTTTCCATAAAACCTGGAAGCCCATATTTTATGAATGGAAACCCAGGGTTCTTCAGAAAAAAGTTTGAGAAAAGCCATTACAGCAAGTAGAAAACTTGCCATGTAAGCAGAATGATAAATTGTAACAGCTACAAACTATAAAGTTTATATTAGAAATGTTTTCTGTACATCATATACAACTGAATTTGATAAATATAATTATATTACTTTTTTATTATCTTGTACTGTTTTATTGTAATGCTTGTTCATTCATACACTTGGTGGTCAGACAAGATTTTGAACAATATGATTAAGATGGAAGTCTGAATAAATTTACTATCTTGTGTCTTAGATCACTCCCAATTATTGTAAATCACCAGATTTATTACTCTCATTATTTTATTCAATCTCTATACACTTTAGTTTTAGATAGATATTTTAAAAAATTGAATTACTCTAAGGCATTTTGAAAATGCTATGTGGTGACAAAATTGCATAGAATGAACAAATCAATACATTATTTGTATGCTATTGATGAAATATTGTGTAAAGTTTGCTTTCAAGTGGATTGATTGATTAGTTCTTTCTTTTAGACAATTTTTATCATTTTACATTCTTTTTTTTTTTTTGTATTTATATGTTCACTTATTGCACACTTTTTTTTTCACTTTTTAAAATTAAAAATAGAAACAAATAGCCTCTGCTATTCTTCTGTATGTTTTTGTCAGGATAAAGATATTATTTTTGTGTTCTTTTTTATTGTCTTTTTATATTGCTATGATTATTTTATTATCAAATTTCTTCTAACTGCAAAACCCATATTTTGTGTTGATAGTGCTCTTTTATGTATTATGTTCATTAATGGTTACATCTCTGAGAATATAATATACTATATCTCTAAACTCTAGAAAAACCCTTAGATTATCATAAAAGATTTTTAACTCTATTCATCAGCAATTCAGAAAAAATCACCAATATTTATTTATTCATTTATTTAGTGTTTTTCCATTTGGTTTCCTGTTAGACAATAGTGCTGGGCAGCTGGTTAGAATTGTACTTAATTAAGGAATTTTATGTTGCATGACTAATAAGTAAAAGATATGGACAAATATTAACGGTGAAAACATCTGTCATTTAGACAGAAGAAAGAAAAAAAACACTAACGATAAAAAACACATTTCAAACAAAATTTGAAAGAAGATAAAAAGCTAACAGACCCTTATACCAAATGAACTCTAAATTATAATGCTTAAAATAAAATATTGTTGAAAACTCAGTTTCCACATTGCTAAAGAAAAGAGAATTTCCAGATTAAACATTAAAAAATATCTTTCCTTAGTCTTATATTTTCTATTTTATTTCATTTCATTTTTTAAAAATTCCTCTTTATGAGTGTGTATGTGTGTGTGTTTGTGTGTGTGTGTGTGTGTGTGTGTTTGTGTTTGTGTGTGTGTGTGTGTGTGTGTGTGTGTGTGTTTGTGTGTAAGTTGACAGAAATGAAATTAATTATGCGACTCTTCATCCTGTATTATCACCAAATTTTCCAAGTCTTTGTAATTCTTAAATACTTTTGACGAGTGTTATTTTGAAGTTTAATTCTATTAATTGGGTAATGCAATTTATTCTGTGAGATCAGTTTCATTGAAAGTAAAATATTTTTGATTTAGAAATTTTTAGCAGAAATTCCTTAAAATTTAGACCATGTGACAAAACTATACAAATTAATTTAGAATATAGAAAAAAATAAAATATTTATTTAATTTAAAAAAACAACTTTTGCTTACTTTTGCCTTGCTTTCTTTTTTTTTGCCAAAGGAACTTATGTGAGAATTTATTTTGAATTTTTTATGAAAACATTCAATATTTGACTATCCCTTCTACAACTCTATATAGGCATTTATTTTTTCATTTAATAAGCGTGTTACACATTAGCTTGTTTTTTTAAAGAACTAATTTGTCATTGTTACTCTTTTAAGAAAAAAATGTTAAAGCCACAAAAATAATCAGAATCTGGTAGATTAATTATTAAACAAAGTTTATAATAGTAATTAATACAAGAAGTGATTGCTTTAATTACTGTTTGATGAAATGTGCTGCTATGATTTGTTTTTCGATCTGAAACTCCAAATATATTCTTACTTGAAAAAAACAAACACTTATATGATGTATGTCATTATGATACCCGATGGAAACATATGTAAATTAGTGAATCTTAATTTGTTTTGATGAAGTCCTATCATTCATTAATGAATTACCTTCAATGTCTTTTGCAATATAGATGATACTTTCAGACTTTCAGTTCATGTCTTATTCTTACCTTAATTTGATTTTGCTAATTCGTATTTTTAATTCAGCTTAATTTGATCTAAATTGACTTTATTTATATGACTTGTATTTTTGTTTATTCTGTATCATGTCTAAATCTTTTAAAAATAAATTTAACTTTTGAACAATTTTCCCTACAATAAATAAAGATCAATAAAGAAAAGAAAAAAAATCAAAATTAAAATGAGTATTTATCTTAAACTGAAATAAACCTACTCTTGTCTAATTCATTTCCCTTTATTACAATAACTATATCTGATCTCCAAAAGGATACCATTTTTCCTTATATATGCAAGAGGTAATTTTGGTATTGCTTTCAAGTTTCAATAATTAGAACATTTTATGAATATTTGTTAGAAGACTTATTTTAAAAATATTTCCCTTTAGGACAGTCACTAGAATACACAGGAATTCAACTTAGTACCCTAAGGCTCTGTTTGCTCAGAGATTATTCTTCCAAATATATTATATTTTTATCATAAATAAATAAATAGCTGTTTTACAAATTTAGAAAAAAATTAAAATTTATCAGTTGAGTATCCTTCATTTATTAGAATGATGGAATTACTCATTGTAGAAATGGTCTCTGGAGAATAACAAAATTAATGTTAAATTTTTTTGAGAATCCACTCGATAAATGTCAGAGTATTATGGTTAAAATTAATGATATGCATTAAAGGATTATTAAGGAAAGTTTAAAAGCTATGTGATCATGACTTATAGTACATAAATATTACTCTGTAATATTTCTGAATATGAAATGGTAGAAACTTGAAGGAAAAAAAAAGGATCCCTTTATAATTATTACCTTAGACATCTGGTACTCTCCTTAGAAATAATTTGAGCTAAGTTATAATGCATTCATATGAACACAGCATGATTTGAAAGCCTCTACAACTCTTTTAAGTAGTTTTATTTCATTGCTGATATTTTAAAGTAGAGTCAGCGTTCTTTTCCTGATATTTTGTCTTGTTCTTCATTTTATCACACCTACAAATTCCTTTTGCTTCCCCAACCCACCCTTAAAAAGAACACCAACATCAACAAAAGCAACACAAAAAACAAGACACAGAAAATTGTTAAATTGTTATTCTTTGGTACTTAAAAAAAAAGAAAAAAACAGTTTTATAAAAATAAATGTTGTTATGTTTTTGTGAAGAAATTCCATGAAGAATAATAATATTGATATTTAGCACAATTTTTTCATGATAATTTAAGTTTTTTTCTTTTCTACATTCTTTCAAAACTTAGTTTTATTATGCTTTCAAAGACTTTGTACACTACTTAGCTTATTTAAAAAAAAAAAAATCCCTTTTCTTTCTTTTATTCTTTATCATGTTTTTCAAGCACTATGTCCTTCACTTCCTAAAATGATGCCAATGGCCAAATAAAAACAGAACTGATAACTTGCTGATTATTTTCTAGAATATCTTGAATTTTCTGGAGTATAATGAACTTTCTCTATCTTTGCCTAATACCTATTTCAAACTAAAAGTACCACAATTTCTAGTTTGTATATCTTGAAAGTGAGACATCTGAGAACATATCCTTAAGCAGTGTCGTCATTCAACAATCATTACAATGATAACCAACTCTAAATCTAACGGGGGTGGTGGTAAAGTTGGAGTGGGTGGTTTATATCTTTTCCTCTTCAGCAAGATAAAAATACCTACACCCTTAAGGAATTCAAATGTATTCATTAGTAACTGGATTTCAAAATATTAATTTTTAGATTCACTTCAAGATACTTATATTACCTTAACTCAATGTTTATGTTTTTGTCTATTTTAATCATCATTATTGTCAGCAACAGCTTTGCTGGTGGCAGTAGAAGTGATGGTTAAATGCATTGCTGTTATCTTTCCTTCCTTCCTTCCTTCCTTCCTTCCTTCCTACTCTTCTGCCTCATATCATCCTCTTTCCTTTACCCTCTCCTTTCCTTCATCTGTCCCTTATTCTATTGCTCCTGTTCCTCTTTTCTTCCCCATATTTCTTTTACAGCTCCTTGTTTTACCTTTTTCGCGTGATGATAATGATAATGAGGATGAGGAAGAGGAGGAAGAGGAGGAGGAAGAGGAGGAAAAGCTAAAGGGGAAGATAGAGACAAAATTCTTTTTCTTCCTCTTCCTTCTGCCCCTCCTCATCATCCCTTCATCATTATCCTATTATCAGCACTCTACATCATTACCATGACCACCACCACCACCAAAGCCACCATCACCATGGCCACCAACAAAACCACCACCATCATCATCATCATCATCACCATCACTACCACCATCATCATCATCATCATCACCATCATCACCATCATCACCACCACCACCACCACCATCACCATCATCATCATCATCATCATCACCACCACCACCACCACCATCATCATCATCATCATCATCATCATCATCATCATCATCATCATCACCATCATCATCATCATCAACAACAACAACAACAACAGCAACAACAACAACTGTACCTGCAGCACATATGCGGTAGCTGTATAAGTGTTTTGCTTCTGTCTTAGTTTTGCAAATGTTAATTGAGTGGTAAATCTTTGAGAAATTTAAAACACATATACAAACAAATATAAACACATAAGAAATAATCACATAGTTTCTAGTTGCCTACTCTTAGCCATATTATATAAACAGACATGAAAGAATTAGAGGATTCATACTCTCAAAACTATGGCAACTCAGAAATGAAATAGTATGAAAACATGCAACAGAAGATTTCATGGAATGACAAAGTAATATACTTTGGAATAAGGCATTTTATATGAACAGGAAAGTTAGAAAAACAAAAAAATTTAACTTTTATAAATATCAAAAATCATCATGCTCACAGAATCTTTTGCTTGCCAGGCAAAATGCTTAGTAACGTTTCATCTGTCTTTATGTTCTCAGTTCAAATTTTACCGAGGTTGACTTTGCCTTTCATCTTCTCGGGGTCAATAAAATAAGTACCAGTTGAACTGGGACTGATGTAATTGATCTTCCCCCTTCCCAAAAATTGCTGGCCTTGTGCCAAAATTTGAAATCAATATCAAAGATCATCAAAGGTGGTGAGCTGGCAGATTTGTCAGCATGCCAGGCAAAATGCTTATCAACATTTTGTCAGACTTTACCTGCCCTGCTGGGCTGCAGTCTAATGACTGAAACGAGTAAACAATAATATATATATATATATATATATATAGATATAGATATATAGATAGATAGATAGATAGATAGATATAAGGTAAAAAAAACATATAGTAAATGCACAAACAAACAGAAAACACACACAGGTCACCAACTCCTCATTAGTTATCAGTCAGAGGGTCAAATGCTATTTTGTGCCTTTAACGATAATATTGATTCCCTTCTGAGCATTGGGTTCAATACCACCCAACTTGTAGAAACATATGGAAACTTTAGAAATACCCTACAATCTAGGTGTATCACAAAAATCGGCATTACTTGGAACTGCATGCATATTGCATAAAATACTGTCTGTCTGAGGTCCTTGTGACTTGACAGATAGTACAAACTCCCAGTAGACATCATGATATTGGATACTATGCGACACCTTAAATAATGATGATAATAATAATAATAATAATAATAATAATAATAATGATGATGATGATGATGATGATGATAATAATAATAATAATAATCATCATCATCGTCGTTTAATGTCCGCTTTTCATGCTAGCATGGGTTGGACGATTTGACTGAGGACTGGTGAAACCAGATGGTTACACCAGGCTCCAATCTGATTTGGCAGAGTTTCTACGGCTGGATGCCCTTCCTAACGCCAACCACTCAGAGAGTGTAGTGGGTGCTTTTATGTGTCACCCACACGAAGGCCAGTCAGGCGGTACTGGCAACGGCCATGCTCAAGATGGTGTATTTTATGTGCCACCTGCATAAGAGCCAGTCCAGGGGCACTGGCAATGATCTTGCTCGAAAATCCTACGAAGGCCAGTCCGGCGGTACTGGCAACGGCCACACTCAAAATGGTGTAATTTATGTGCCACCCGCACAAGAGCCAGTCCAGGGGCACTGGCAACTATCTCACTCGAAAATCCAATGAAGGCCAGTCAGGCGGTACTTGCAACGGCCACGCTCAAAATGGTGTATTTTATGTGCCACCAACCATAGAACAATAGTTTATGCAAAACCAAAAATATGGCACTCTAGTGATAATATCAGCTTGAACTTCAAACTTGTTGTCGCTTGAGGTCTTTGAATGAGACTTGAGGTCAACTTGTATAAATACAAAACAAATAATAATAATAATAATAATAATAATAATAATAATAATAATTTTGGTACAAAGGTAGCAATTTTAGGAGAGGGTGTAAGTTGATTACATTGACCCAAGTGCTCAACTGGTACATATTTTATCAACCTTGAAAGGATGAAAGGTAAAGATGACTACGATGGAATTTGAACTCAGAATGTAGAGATAGACAAAATGCTGCAAAGCATTTTGCTCAGCATACCAACGATTCTACCAGCCCATCACCTTCAGTAATAACAATAATGATGATGATAATAATAATAATAATATAGGTGCCCTAGGTATGATAAAAATGTGATGCCAGAAATATTTAGACAATATCCCAGGAGAACCATGTCTCAGGGAAAACCAAAAGATTATGCTGAGAAGTACTGACCACATCCTTAGAAAAACCCTGTCAATTCAAATGTTTGTGTTGTATTGTATGAAGGTATTTCTCCACTGTCCTTGCCACTTCCCCTCGCCAAGCTTTCAGTTATATTTCAACATCTCTTAACCTTCACTTGCCCTAGGGCACTGGGTGTGTCCTGGCATGTGATTGCATCAAGCATGCAAATTAAAAGTAAGCAACTATGATAATAATAATAATAATAATAATAATAATAATAGTAATAATAATAGTAATAATAATAATAATAATAATAATAATAATAATAATAATAATAATAATAATAATAATAATAATAACCACAACAACAACAAGAACAACAAGAATACAATAAAAGTAATACTTTCAATCTTATTGAATGTTAATAATACTGAAAAATATATTCCTTAGAATTATATCGTGATATTAACAAAAAACAATAACAAAATCTCTTTGGGTTTCTTTTATACATAATTATCATTTAAATGAGAATGAAAAATATAAGCTCATAATTAATAATTTTCTTTTCAAATAATTGGTTTAATACTGATGATTGTATTGCAAATTCCTTGCTTTCCTTACTTTACTGTATTTAATGATATAGTTCAGCTAGGAAATTGTATATATTTATATTCAATCATAGCATTATTGACATATAACTGCAATAAATGTCACTATAAGTGAGTATTATAAATTTTTATTGGAACTCAACAAAATAAATAGAAAAACAAAAGCAAACATTGGGAAATAACATACAAACAGTGTTAAGGTTTTATATTATCAATACTAATTCAACAGCCTTGATCCGCTGACCCTATGATCAAAGGAATTTCAGTGAAGGCCATACTGTTTTTTTGTTCATTATTTCTTTTCTTTTTCAGATGCAATCTGTCTACAACTATCACAGCAATATGTCGCTCCAGTTTTAAGTGGTTAGGTAGCAATATAAAGGCGGTTTGGCTACTATTTCTAGTAGGTAGGCTCCCTTAAGGGTATAATTCATTTTAGTTATTAAAATTCTTTTAGTGTAAGTACCATAAGATTATCATATTCTTTGTACCACATTGGGTAAGTATTTTCTATAATAGGCTCAAAGTGAGCAATATTTTGTGAGTGGAATTTGAAAGAGTGAAACTGTGTGGAATCCCTACTGCATATGTTTGCATCTACATATATCTATACATATGTGTGTGTGTGTTTATATATGCATGTATGTATATGTGTATATGTATATGTGCATATGCATACATAAATATGCACACACACACACACACACACACTTGTGTGTGTGTATATATATATATATATACTTTATCTAAAAGCAGCAGAAATATAACAAAAACTGTTACTCGGAATTTCATGTTCCCATTCATTGGACTGTTTTGTTATATTTCTGCTGCTTTTAAATAAAGCATATTACTCTACCTCTGGTATTTGAGTACTCTTTTCCCCTCCTTGTTGCACATTTATGTGCTTACTCCGGTATATATGCATATATATATATATATATATATATATATATATATATATATATATATATATATATATATATATATATATAGACAGACAGATAGATAGATAGATAGATAGATACATACATAGATACATAGATACATACATACATACATACATACATATATACATGTATCATATATATGACATATATATGCATATTTACTAATTTTTGTTTTATGTCAAGTTAATATAAAAGAATTTAGCATTAGAGGATTGCTCATACTTTTTAGTAGAGTATATATTTACTAACTTCTACTAGGAAGAGGTTGACAGTAACTTCAAAGTTTTACCTTGCTGATTTTCCTCAGACCTTGTTTTGTTCTTTGTTTTGGCTTTATATAGTATTTGGCAAGTTGGTTTTGGGACAGGTGGAAGTATGCAAATGATAATTAGGTGTGGTGTTGATAGACTGGAGAGCTAGTTATATAGAAAGTGGATATAAAGGAAGATCTGTGTTTGTAGGTTGATAGAAAGTTATGGCCAGGAGATTTATTTTGGTTTAATGTAGAAACTTTATTATTGTCTAAGGCTCAGTCAGATGTATGGGTTTCAACTGGTCAAGACATTCTTAGACTAGAAATTTTGAGGAAAGAAGCAGATGATTATATTGACCTGAGTAAATTATTACCTCCGCCTTAGTGAAGGCGGAGGTATTGTTTTCAGTCGTGTTTGTTTGTCCATAGACAAGATATCTCAAGAACTGCTGGATGGAGTCAGATGAAACTTTCAGAAATGTTTGGCTTTGTGGCTGGCATGAACTGGCATCAATCTGGTACTGGACAAAGATTCTGGATTATTATTCCTGTTTTTTTTACTTAATTTTTGTGAATCAGGTCAGGTTCATTTTCAGTATTCTCAATTGTGACAGCAGTTGAGTTTATTTCAGGTATTCTCATTTTAAAAATCACCTCTGACTAATCATTGAGGGGACATTATTGTTGCCTTGTCAGAAGGATTGTGCTCTCTGAGTGCTCTTGTTGGACTTAATTTTATCAGTCCCAAAAGAACGAAAAACTAAGTTAACCTCAGTGGAGTTTGAACTCAAAATAGAAAAAGCCAGAAAGTACTGTACTTTGACACTCTAATGACTTTGCCAATATACATGTGATTAATAAAGCAGAGATTTTAAGCTATATTTAGCAATAACATGTCTCAGTTGTATAGGTATGTAAAGAGAGAAGCTATTTAAGGATGCAAAGTAAAGCTTTTGTTCTAAAATATGAAGCCCTTCCTGTGAGTATTATGGAATTCTCTTTGGACCTATAAAAAAGAAAAAGAAAAGAAAAAAAACTGAAATGTTTTGTATGGATTACGATTAGATTAGGAATCGGCAATTATCTTCAGAAACTGTTTCTTAGTCTTTCACCACCTCCATCTCTTTTACCTTCTCTTTCACCTTCTCTTTCCTCTCCGTCTACCAATACCATCATCTCTACCTTTTCACCATCATCTTACCACTACCTTTCCCCTTCCATCCTCATCCTGCGTCCTTCTGTTCTCTATTCCCATCTAACCACCACCACCACCACGACTACGATGACGATGACGACCACCACCACCGCTAACATTACTACCCCACCACATCAACAACATCACTTCCTCTTCTCCTCCTCATTGTTCTCCTCCTCTTCCTCCTCCTTCTTGTTCTCCTCCTCATTCTCATTGTCCTCCTCCTCTTGCTCCCCTCCTCTTCCTCCTCTTGCTCCCCTCCTCTTCCTCCTCTTGCTCCCCTCCTCTTCCTCCTCTTGCTCCTCCTCCTCCTCCTCCTTCCTTGACCAACACCTCCTCCAACTCCTTCCTTGGTCAATACCAACTCCTTTCTTATCTCCCTTCCCCCTTCTTTCTGCCTCCTCATTTTCCTCCTTATTACCATAATTGCTTTCACTGTTTTCATCACTGCCATTGTTATCATCACCATCATCATCGTCATCATAATCATTTTCACCAACACCACCACCACTACCACCACCAACAGCACCACCTCTACCATCATCGTCTTCATCATCGTCATTGTACATTGGTCCTAAAATTATATTAGCACCAGAAATTAGGCATCCCACGATCTCCATTCAGTTAAGGAATAGAATAGGGTTATTCAAATTATTATATCTCATCTTCCTCCTCCATTTATCTTACACCACACTTTAAAATCTTTTCTGCCATGCTCCTATGCTTTTCCTGTTATACAAACACAAAAGAATGGAGAGATAGGGCAATTCAGAATGTGTAAACATATTTGAAATACTAGAATATATGTAATTGCAAATGGTGTTTATGGCAGAAGAACCAAACAGCATAAAATAAATAGACTCTGAAACTTATTTCAATATTTAGGATAGGAAATGTAAAACAATTTGCCTTTATTTCATAGAGTTGGTGAAAAAAATGTTATAGTTGTACTATTATAAAACAGAAGTTTGAAACTCTGTTTATACACAATACACCCATGTTACGTAATCAATACATTCACAAATAACAAAGTAATGATTCTGTATTTGGTCTCTGTGCATTCATCTTCAGTGACACATAAACATGCCTCTAGAAAATTCTTTAAATAATCTTGTTGACCAACATCTGAGGCTATAGCAAAACTTACCTTTCATCTTTTTTAATGCTTTCATACAATATAAAAATCCATGTAACTGAATGAACACCCTACTTATTGATATTTTTGGATTATTGTCTACAGACCTTTGTAATTTTCATGGCTACATTTCAACTGATGAAATATCTATGACCATTTTCGGGTACTATATAAACAAAGTACATTGATTCTGCTACCCTAGCTAGTGATTGAACTGACAAACTGTTATTATTAACAATTTGCCTGGTGGATAATAAGATATCACTTGAAAGTCACACAATTGTCATGCCATTCTCATCTTATTTCATTCCTTTGCAACTGGTCCTTTATTTACATTCCCATATCTTAGTGCCTTATACGAAAACGTTTCTGATACGTGAATAATGCAGCAGACCTTTTGTTTGTGCTGGAAGAACTGTTTGTTGACAATGCTTTCTTCTTGCTCGCCCTCACCTACAGTGATAATGCTGACAAAGAGATCACCAGTAGATCTATTCAGGAAAAGTGGCTTAGATGATCATGCTACAACATATCCTTCTAGATGTGAAAGGGATTCTTTGTTTATAATCTCCATATCTTTAGAGATGTTCTCAGAACACTGAAATGAATTAGTAATGGGATGAATTCCAAGTGTTCCTTTTTCTTTTGTGCATTATTATGTATGTGCCTGTTTTTCTATGCATATATGTGCCTCTATATGTGCATATATGCATGTCTTTATTTTCCTGAGACTCCATGCTTTATTGCCCTATAGACCAAATATATCTGTAGGTTCTTGTAAATTGTGAAGATGTGCTTTTCCATTCCTTATGTCTATGCTTTTTTAGTTACATAACCACTGCTATATCCCACAAAGAGAGTCCATTGATTATTTCTGAAACCTCATATATTTATCTTCAGGTCTACCAACACTTCATTTTGTTTTTTCCTTTAAAGAAAAAAATAAAAGAAGAAAATTCAATGCATCAGCAGTAAACATGCATTGTGAATCTCTTTTTGTTTTTATAGGCATTGCATGTGTAGAGTAGTTAATGTCATATAAAGTGAAAGATTGTTCATGGTGCAGCCACACGGATATCTGAGGAGAAAATTCAGCCAGCTACAAGACATAAAATTTAGTGGTAGCAACTGAATAAGGATAGAATAGTAATAGTTTCTTTACAGTATATAAATGATATAATGAAGTTAATTAATGGAGGCAGGGTGTCTTCTTTAATGTAGCCTGCAGCTTGGATCTAACAGAGGTATGAAACTTGTAGACGGTAAGTTCGTGTTTTGCTGAATGGATTCAACTAAACTTTTTGAATTGTACATCAGAAGATTGATTGAGTTTTATTTCACATGAATTCAAGTAAACTTCTTAACACATATTTAACTTTACACACACACACACACACACACACACACACACACACACACACACACAGATCATACATGCATGCTGAAATATGACAACACTTTACCATGAAGAGTTAATAAATGTTTAGAAGGTGAATGAAATGAAAGACCATTAAAGTTTACATGTTATTCATTCTTTCACTCTGTCTCTCTCTCTCTCTCTCTCCACACACACACATATATATATATATCTTTTACTTGTTTCAGTCATTTGACTGTGGCCATGCTAGAGCACTGTCTTGAAGAGTTGCTAGTCAAATGAATTGACTTTTCTTAGCTTGGTACTTATTTTATTAGTCACTTTTGCCAAGCTGCTAAGTCATATGGACAAACACAGATATAAAGACACTCACACACACACACACATGCACACACATGTGTATATACACACATGAGACATGTGTGTATATACACACGTCTCTTGCATATACCCAAATATTCAGAAGTAAACACACACACACACACACACATACGTGTATTTACATACATGTCTCATGCATATACCCAAATATTCAGAAGTAAACACACACACACACACACACACACACACCTACATGCATGCACATTTCTCCCACATGACAAAGATGTCCATTTGATGGGCAGGCTTTTGCTCACAATCCTATCACCATTGACTCACAAATGACAAATGATATCTCTACTACAAAGACTTTACTTCCTCAGGACTTGTGAACTGTATGTCCCTCGACAAGTAAAATCCTTTAATGCAATCATATTTTTCTCATCCTCCATCACTTTGATAAGCATCATTTTTAAGATTGTACACTAGACATTTGTCCAAGTTCTTCTCTCCAAGAACTACAACTATCTGTTATTATCTTTCAACCAGTACCTTTCTTCTCTCTTTGTAACACCTTCCATTAAACTCAGCCAATTGTCACCTCTTTGTAATCTAAGAGAATTTAAAAAGCCCTATGGGCACTGCTTCTCCTCCTTAGATTAACAAATAAGATTTTAAAATGCATTTTAGCTCTCGAAATAACAGCAATAATACCACAAATTACGTTGTTAATATAGCAGTAAGTTAAGGTGGTGAGCTGGCAGGATTATTAGCACACCAGCTTAGTGACATTTTGTCTGTCTTTACGTTCCTGTTTCCAATTCTGCTGAGGTCAACTTTGCCTATCATCCTTTCAGGGTTGATGAAAGAAGCACTAGTTGAGCACTGGGGTTTATGTAATCGACCTATCTCCTCTCTGCCAAATTGCTGATCGTGTGCCAAAATTTGAAACTATTTGAAACAAATGTAAACAGTAAAATTACAAAAGATGTATATATATATAGATAGGCGTAGGAGTGGCTGTGTGGTAAGTAGCTTGCTTACCAACCACATGGTTCTGGGTTCATTCCCTCTACATGGCACCTTGGGCAAGTGTCTTCTACTATAGCCTCGGGCCGACCAAAGCCTTGTGAGTGGATTTGGTAGACGGAAACTGAAAGAAGCCTGTCGTATATATGTATATATATATATATGTATGTGTGTGTATGTGTTCGTGTGTCTGTGTTTGTCCCCACAACATCGCTTGACAACCGATGGTGGTGTGTTTAGGTCTCCGTAACTTAGCGGTTCGGCAAAAGAGATCAATAGAATAAGTACTAGGCATCCAAAGAATAAGTCCTGGGGTCGATTTTCTTGACTAAAGGCGGTGCTCCAGCATAGCCGCAGTCAAATGACTGAAACAAGTAAAAGAGAGTAAAAGAGAGTATATATATATATATATATATATATATATATATATATATATATATATATATATGCATCCACATATATATATATATATATATATAGATATATACGTATACATATACATATGAGAGGGGCTATTTCAACATGTGAGATCTAAGCTCAGAATGTAGAACAGTGAAACTAAATTACACTAAGTCTGGTAATCATTTTTACCATTTTTTCAATGCTTTCTTAATTAATTGTTATTAAAAGAAAGAAAGCTTCTCCTGTATCTGAAATGAATTGTTGCTTCTCAAAGTGTTGTACAATATTTTATTTTACTGTATTTAGAGTACCTGTATTCTATTAAGCTAATAAAACTTGTTCTTTACTTAAATTACATTTTTATTTTTTCCTATTTCTCTCATTTCCACAATATGCAGAATGTTAACGATAATACTGATGTATATATAAAATTTTAATGAGTTTTCTAAGGTGCCATGGTAATTTAAAAAGTGATGATCAGATATCCAGTAAATTCAGTAAATTCAACCCTCTGGTCCAATTAGTGCTGGATTGGAGGGATTTTAGTGTATTATGTAAGATTTGATGTTAGATTTAACTTACAACTCAATTTGACCTTTCACCTGCTCTTTAGGAGTCTTGTGAAGTTCGTTCTGTTGGAAGAATTCAGACTTGCAGATATTAAGGCTGGCCATCAACCATTTCAATGTCAACAGTCCAGGTGAGCCTGTAGATCTTATGGGAATAGCTGTTCTTCCTTTGATCAACTAACAAAAAAGTTGTTTTTTTTAAACAGCATAAATTGTCTGAATCCTTCTAATCATGATGCATCTGCCATCAAATGAATTTTCATAATCTGTTATTCCATCAGCAGGTAATCACCTATATTTATATTGAGTTATTAAACTGGCTTGAAATTGATTAGAACTTTGGTAGTTTTATGGCTCCAGCTTTGAAATTTCTCACATGTGAATGAACAAATATTAAACAATGCTCATAGACCTTTGCAAAATTTATTGATATTTGTAAGAGCAAGGAAACCTAGATTGAAAGGCTCATTTGTGTAACAAAAGAATAATAGAACTACAGAAGAATTACAGAATAAGTATATTGGAATTTTATGCGTTCTCTGTATGTTAATGATGTTATGAAAAAATTTCTTACAAAAGTTTTAGACAAATTTTCTGTGTCTTATTAATATAGCAAAAATAGGATAATTCATTCATTTACGTGTGAGAACAAGTCGATCTTGGCATTTTAAACCAACAAGCTGCTCATATTATTTCAATTTCATTAAGGCAGTGAGCTGGCAGAATCGTTAGTACACTGGACAGAATGCTTGGTGGTATTTCACCCATCATTATGTTCTGAGTTCAAATTCTGTTAGGGTTGACTTTGTCCTTCATCCTTCTTTTCTTTTTGGTGGGGGGGGGGAGTCAATAAAATAAGTACCAGTAATCGTCTGGCCTCCTCCCACCACCAAATGTTAGGCCTTGTGCCTATAGAAGAAAGGAGAATTGTAAGTATGTTGGACAAAAATGCTTATTGACCCTTCTGGCTCTTTATGTTCTAAGTTCAAATTCTGTCAAAGTCAACTTCGTTGTTCATACTTTCAGGGTTGATAAAATAGAATGATCACTGTGGATTGATGTAATCAACTTAACCATCTCCCTTAAAATTTTAGGCCCTGTACTTAGAGCAGAATGAATAGTTTTAAGTTCATTAAAGGGAAGCATAATGGCAGAATCAATTGAATGCTAGACAAAATATTATGTGTAGTTAGTTATGGCTTTTACGTTTTGAGTTCAAATCATACTGATGTTAATTTTAATCCCTTGTATTCCCAGAGTTGATGAAATAAATACAAGTCAATTTGTGAAATTGGTCTAGTTCACCTAAGTCACTCTCCCAAAAATGTGCAGGTTTGTTCCATTGCAGGAAGTCATATTATTTCCGGTTAGTTTAGTCAAATACATTCTTTCTCTTTGATTACTTTGTGCACTGCTATGTAACAAAGAATGGGAATAGTTCAAGAGAGAATGAAATGATAGAAGTTGGACATAAAGCTGGAACTAACTGGCTAAAGAATCAGCATATGACTAATTTATTTCTTCCAAGTTTTAATATGGTATATTCAAGATAATATACAAGATCTGATTTCGAGTATATAGAAGTTAAATTTAAGCAGAATATTCATTAGACAATGATTACTTAGATTTCATGCCAAGCAATTAAAAATCAATAAGCCTGTTCTACTTGTCAAATGGCTGCCCAATGAAGAAGTTTCTACATACTCCCTTGAACAGCTAAAAATAGCAGCCAATTCTTTCACAAAGCACATTCTCTTGTGTTCAAAAAAGTGGGAAACACTAAACAATGTACTCCTAGACATGCAAAAAGACAAAATAGTCATAGGTGGAATGCCACTGAAGATAAATCTATTTGCTCAGGATTGAATCGGAGCTAAGTAACAACAATTGTTTATGAAGATATGATTAATTTTCACTTGTCTAACTGTAATGAAAAATTATAATGCTCATTTCTAAGTCAGGCTCAACTCCATACATTTTGTGGAAAAAAATTGAATATAATAGAACATAACAAAATACTGTGAGGTATACTATCCATACTGATCCGGTATTTTTATAAGTATGAAGCTTAGCAAAACCAAGAATTTATATCGTTGACACAGGCCTGGCTGGCTCCACAACCGCATGGTTTTAGATTCTGTTCCACTGTGCAGTATCTTGAGCAAGTGTCTGCTACTATAGTCCTGGGCTGATCAATGCCTTGTGAGTGAATTTGGTAGACATAAGCTGTGTGGAAGCTTACCATATATGTATATATATATATATATATATATATATATATTAGAGGGATAAATATCCAAATTTACAGGTAAAAATTCAATTAAATTCAATTTATTAAAAATTAAAATTAAATTAAGTTTCGCATGTGTAGACATTTTATTATCTTTATCTTATGATATTTACTTTGTATTAT
>NC_068982.1:60473523-60477913 GCF_001194135.2 Octopus bimaculoides | reverse complement strand
TATACATAAATATATACAGGTGTTCAGACTCAATTTGACGTTTTTATGTTCCTTTTTTTTTTTTTCAGAAACAATTTTATGTATTGGTGACCAATCAATGGTATTGGAGAGCATAAAGATTCAATTTGTAGTTGAGAAAAAGTTAACTGACATGGAGGGCTGGAAGCCTTCTGAATATTGGAAAAGAGTATCATGATGATTTGCATCAAGTACCAAAATGCAAACATTATGTTTGCTGCTCAATGCTCTGACATGGACAGCAACAACAGAGACTACAAAACTGTGCCTAGTAGGAAAGGACACAGCAGTTGCTCTGATTATGTCTGCATACTAGAATTCATCCCCACTTCTTTGAACAGAGCCTTTGGCTCAATTCAGATGGCTACATGAAGCTGTTGGAGACTGTGATCAATTCTTGGCTTGGGAGGGTTGCAACTGGCAGGCCATTTGTATCAGCACTATAATTTGGATAAATTTGGATAAATTACTCTTACCTTGGTACAAAACTGTAGCCAAAAACTTAGAACACATATACATAAATAAGTATACACATATGCTTGTATATAATATCTATTACTTTATTGAAGCAATTTTATGTATATCTTAACTTTAACTAGCATATATAATTCTGCTAATTTAGCCATATTATCCACTTATACTGTTTAATAAATTTCACCTATATTGATGCTTACCTTTTTTTGCCTTCTTTTACACTACCTCTTTTTCTTCTCCTTATCCTCAGGATGATAGAAATATATTTTAATTCTTAATTTGTTTTATTTTAAAACATTTCCTTGTGTGCATCTTTTTGTTTTCTGTTTCCTTAAAATCCAAATGGCATTGTATTTAGTGTTATAGAAAATATCTTCATAATGTTTTCGAATAAATGAAAAACCATAAAACCATATTCCTTATTTTTAAGAAAAATATTAAAAAAAAAAAAATAATAAAGTTTTTCTGTGTAAATACTTAATTGTTTCTTATTTCTTGATGAATGAATGATTAAATGATTTCTATATTGGTCTTAAACAGATTTACAGTTGATTAACAAAGAAAAATCTTTTACATTCAATTAACCACACGCAACCAATCAATAGAATGTACAGTCAAATTACTTTCAAACTATCTTAATCTTTAATCATTTACAATGTTCAACAATAGTCTAAATGTTAACTATCTACCTAAATGTCTTCAGAGAAGAGATAGCTTTCTTCTTCCTAACATTGTATTTCAAACAATTTCTATTCACCACATTTCCTCTTTCTGGTAATAAATTTATTTCGGCTAAGACAACAGCAGTTTCTATAAGTGCATTTAAGATTTACTTCAGTGATTCGTACTGAATCAAAATTCTCAACACATGGTTGGCCTCGTGCTAACCTCCATACTGTTTCCTATTCTTCACTATGACCATCACCATTAAAAACCACCCACCCCCTATTTTCTTTCTTCGTTTCTTCTTTTTCCTCCTCTTGTAGTTCCTTTGTTTCTTCCTCATCTTTATTATCATTGTCATCATCATCATCCTCATCATCATCATCATCAACATTGGCAGTTGTCATTGTCGTAGTCATCATTATCATCATCATAGTCACCATTATCATCATTGTCATCATCATCATCATGAGCACTACCTCCCCCACCACATTTCTCATTTATATGTCATGTGTTTCACAGAAAATAAGGAGGGAGCTGGAGTCTTTACATGGTTACTTAATCTGTTTGAAATAGCAGTCAAATGTTCCTGAAATCACAACCTACAGTGTCAAAAAAAAAACAAACATTAAAAATAGAACATCATATTTGAATGAAAAGCAGGATGATCATTGCTTAAATGCCTATGACCATAGAACTGCTTGATTTTGAACTAATCTGAGATTAAACAAAAACAATATCTTTCACATTTGCCAGAACTGAAGAAAAAATAGCATTAACATTCGGAAGGTGATGGTCAACCCAAGGTTATTATAATATACTCCAGCCCATGGTATCACACGGTGGGATTGAACCTAAAACCACTTGGCTATTCTTGCACTTGTAGATATGCTTTGAAAATTGATAAAATCAAACAGCGTGAACAACAACTAAATCATTAGATTTATGAGGGTTGGAGATTTATGGTAACTGAGGCTGATGTATATATCAAGACAAACTTGAATAAAAAGTGATATGAAGGAATGATAACCAAGGAAACAGAGAAAAAGAAAATGAAGATACCTGTTGAACTGATGCCATCAGAAGGAAAATCAAAATAAAACAAAAAGTAAATAAATAAAAAAGATTAAAAATATGAAGATTTCTTCGATAAAAGAGGTTAAAATAAAGGTAATGATGTCATTGTTGCTATTGATGTTCATGATGATTTAAATAAGATAATTTTATTTTCATTCAAGCATTACACTGACGTGATCATCAATTTATTGATTATACTACAAGAAAAAATATTTTATATGCATACTAAGTGATTTCTGTAAGAATTCTTCTAATCCCTAGTAATAATCATATGAAAGCGGGTAATATAATATATTTTACTTTTCCTTTTTTAGTAAATTTCATTTCTAAAATAACAGTGATTGAACATGTTGGCTTTGGTTATGTCTTCTAACTGAATAATTAAAATAAATAAATAAAAGAATAAATAAAAGAAAATAAGTCATACATATACATTAAAAAAAAAATTATTCATGAGTATCATTGCAGTGATTTCTTATTTCATTTTATGCCAAGTCCTTACATTATAAACATTTTCCAAAGTGTAATCTACTTTTAGATTTGTTCTTATTTTTTCTCTTTGTGTTGAAATATAATTTTTCTTGAACCTCAGGAATTTTGTCTTTTTCTATGAAACACAGTTCCACATGTGAAAATTTTATTCATTTTCAAAACTGTTTTATTATTATTATTTTTTTTTTTCAGTACAAATGGCATTACTTGTTCTTTTTAATTTCCTTCTCCAAATAAATTTCTCAGAGCCATTAATCTAACAAGATGAAATTAATGGATAGAATGTCTTACATGAATGATTATATCAGTATGGCAAGATTCAACTTGATATTTTTCCTCCAAGTATTTAGAAATAACAAGAGTGTTAACTTCAAAAAAGAAAAAAAATCATACTGTATCTAACAAATAACTTGATCTTATATTCATATCTTTGTTGTTTCTTTCTATGAAATTTCTAATTGGAAGAGAGACATAATTCACAAAAATACTCCAAGAAATTAAATTTAAACTACAATCCTGATTTACAATCTTTGGTTGAAATATTGCCAAAAAATCTGTGAAGATCTTTTCATGAAGAAAGAAAAAAGGCACAATCTTCAAAATGTGAAGCAGTTACATTATTATAGCCTTGGACTTTTATATAAATAACTGAGATGGTTTCTTTTTATGTAATTCTTAAGATAAATCATGGTTGTTGCTGTTCCCCTGGTGCTCTGCCTTCATCAAGCAGAACTATGGTCAAAAGTATCCTAGCTGTTACCATCTCCTATTTTTAACTCTTTAGCATTTAAACTGGCCATATCTGGTCCAAATATTCTGTCTGTTTTATGCTCAAACTGACCAGATCCTGCCTTTAACACCTACTCTACAATGTCACTCTAAAATCAAACGATCGCATAACCAAAATCTTGAAGTTTCAAGATAATGCATGATTAATTCAAAGCAATGTGAATAAATAAGCATTACATTTGACAAAATAAATCTGAATGCTAGAGTTAAGGATATGTTTGACTACTTTATATTATTTAACCATAAGTTATGATTTCAGGGTGATTTGAATATTATTTTTGCTGATAGCGCAACCATGTAGAAACTTCCTTGTTGAGTGGCTGTTGTAAATGCATCAAGCTATAACATTTCAATTTTCATTAAAATTGATTATATTTATTTAGAATTAGCTTTCTGTAATTACAAAAATTTGTTTGCTGATGTTGGATCAAACTGTTTTCACATGGCTGTTTCTCTGAAATACTATGGATGTTGTTTATAGAAATATTTTCTGTTTAATATAGTTTTGTACATTCTTGTTAACTGGAATCTCTGGTCTCTCCTTTGACAGAGTCATGGATATTGTACTTGTATATTTTTTTTATGGTTTTGGTAAGAAGCTTGCTTCTCAACCACATGGTTCTGGGTTCAGTGCCACTATGTGGCACCTTGGGCAAGTGACTTCTACTATGACCTCAGGCAAACCAAAGCCTTGTGAGTGGATTTGGTAGAAACTGAAAGAATCTTATAGATCTATCTATCTATCTATCTATCTATCTATCTATCTATCTATCTATCTATCTATCTATCTATCTATCTATATCTATATCTATATATATATATATATATATATATATGAGTTTGAATTACGGAAAAATATGGATAAGTACTGTTTTTT
>NC_068982.1:60469643-60472504 GCF_001194135.2 Octopus bimaculoides | reverse complement strand
TAAAACTATATATTTTATATATATATATATATATATATATATATATGCATGTATGTATGAATATGTGTGTGTGTTTGTCTCTCACTCACTTGACAACCAGTGCTAGTGTGTTTATATCCCTGTAACTTGTAACATTAGTGGTTCAGCAAAAGTGACTGATAGAGTAAGTACTAGACTTTAAAGCAATAAGTCCTGGGGGGTCATTACATTAGATTAAAATTTCAAAGCTGTGCTCCAGTATGGCCACAAAGAATAAAGATAAAAGATGTCATTCACAGTCTCCCCACCAAAACCAAACTAGTGAGATTGATTTTGTTGGTGTTCAATTTTAGAATCTGAGTCTGCCACTCTTGGAGAAATGTGACTGGCTTGGTCATAGAAACTTTTTAATGCCATTCTCTTCCAACAAATCAAGGGTCATTTTAGCCATATGACAAGGAGCCCCATCTTCCATAAATAAAGAGTCTTCCTTAATCATTTCACCACTTGAGAAGATTGGAAAGAGTCCTTTCTGCAATATGGACATATATTTATTTGAGTTTATGTTTCCCTCACACTCCACCATTGCTCCAAATTGCTCTCCAGACCATCACAGAATAGCTGCCATGTTTCATTGTTGGCTGCAATCTTTTCACATCAAACTCTTGATCACTGAGTCTCCAGACCGAAACTCAACTATTGTCAGGTAATACAGCAGCTCTGGACTCATCAGAGAATATGATAGTGTCCCAAAATGCTAGTGGCCTCTCTACCACCTCACTGGTCCAATCTTTTCTCTGCTTGATGTTGGCTGGTCGAAGAAGTGGCTTCCTTCATGCTGCACTGCCACAGTAACCAAGTTTGTGGAGATACCTGACAGCTGTTCTGGGACTGACATTAACTTGTTCTGCTATGTCAGAGGCCTTGCAACGAGGATTATCCTCCACACTTTCTTAACAAAAAAAAAAAAGGGTCCAGTCAGAGGTTCCCTGGTTGATCTGGACTCCTTCTCCTCTCTGATGAATTGCACAATCACTCTATTAACAGCAGAAAACAGGATCCCAAGGTTTTCTGTGATTTTATGCTATGTTCACCTTGGTATGGCCTCTTTGAAATTCAGACGGCTCCAAGGCTTCTTTTGTACATGGCATGATTAGGCAGTCACATATAGAACCTGAAACATAAGAATGCCAATTAATAAAAAATGCAAGCCTTTACAAATAGAAATAAACATAAAACGATGTTTCATGGGGTGTCTATTTACTTCTGACATGTCTATATAAAAGAGTAAAAACCCCTTTGGTCATGAATGACCATGGGATTGCACATAGAAAGTTCCCCTCCAAGGCACAAACCCAGGTAAAGTCGTTTATGGAAGACCAGCAGTCACCTATACATACCAGTCTCCCCTTTCCACAACACTGATGTTGTCCAAAGGAAAGGCAAAGACCAATACAGCTTGGCACCAGTGACATCGCAACTTATTTATACAGCTGAGTGAATTGGAACAATGTGAAATAAAGTACCTTGCTCAAGAACACAACACCCAGCCTGGTCTGGCAATTGAACTCACTTTCTCATGTCTAAACACTGAGCCATATGCCTTCACACACACACACGCACACACACACACGTGCGCGCCCACACACCACACACACACACATACACACACATACAAATGGATTGAAGGGTTGAGAGTGGAGATCTACCTATCTATATCTTGCTTGCAAGTGCATAAGCACCAAAGAAACAGTTTTGCAAAAACATAATACATACTACTAAGTAGTATACGCTATTAAATCATATTTGCTTGTACACACACATTTATGTGCACACACACACACGCACACACACACACACACACACACAGACATGCACACACAGACACACACACAGACACACACATACACATATATATATATATACACACAAATATACATATTCACGTGTGTGTGCATGTGTATACAACCATATACACATAAGCATATATGTGTTTTATGATACATGCAAGATTTTAGTGTAAACCATATCAAATATGATACCTTTCTCAACACTGAATTGGGATTAAAAATAAAAACTAACGACCCCTAAATCCATTGGCAGAAATAACTCAGTGACATGATGTTTCAGATTAATGCATAATATATATTAATGTGTGTGCATATATTTCTGTGTGTATACACACACACACACACACACACACACACACACACACACCATGTACACATGCACGCTTGCATGCTCACTCACATTGCATGCATGCATGCATGCACACACACATACAGACACACACACACACACATATATACATGTATAACAGATAAGACACAGACTAACACACGTGTACATGTGTAACATAAATATAAGCATTCCTTATCCAAACTATCAAACACTTCTCAAATTCCTTAGTTTTACTCATGAAGATTACCAATAAATGCATGCATATGTACATAAGTTTATACTCATTAGTCTACATTTTGAGAAGTAGAATGATGTGAGTTTTGATTCTTCATTATTGTCCTATGATATTCTTTGTATAAAGATTGAAACATTATGAATAAGTTAATTAAAACCTCACATTAATTTTATGTCAAATCTTTTTCAGAGCAGATAGTTTTATTGAAACAACAACAATAAACTTGATGATTTGATGATTAGCAATATTAATATACCTTCTGTGATTAATTTTGTTATTACTTTAATGTCACTTTTGACTTTCTTTTAAAACAGACAAAAGAAGAAAAAAGAAAATCATTTAAAGAATTCAATGAAAGTAGGAGATTTCATATATATATATATATATATATATATATATATATGTATAGGAGAATTCACAAAAAAACAACAGACGAAGACAGGTGGTGTAAACAACAAATGGATGT
>NC_068982.1:60467596-60469350 GCF_001194135.2 Octopus bimaculoides | reverse complement strand
TATATATAACAAATGAAAGAAAGAAGATGGAATATACGAGAATTTATTATTAATCACAACAATTGTTTCAACACATCAAGCATCGATTCCTCTTGGGTGGGACACTCAACAACTGGTTCAGGAGCATCCTGTGGTGCAGATGTATCTCATCGGGTGATAGATAAATAAAAAAAAATACAACACATTAAAATGACTGTTTCGCAATGTAACTTTCCATTTTGTAGAGAGAAAAACAGCCAGATGGAGAAAATATCTTCATTTATATAGAAGATCAAAAATGAAATCGCAGATGACAAAAAGAGAAACAAACACGCAATCCAGTGAGAAAAGTATTAAAAATAACCATTAATAGATATGGATGTATAAATACCCTCAGGCAAGCTGCATGTCACGAGTACACTCACTTATACAAGCATCCGCAAAAAATGTGAGCACATGCATATGTGAGGTTTGGGGCATTCATATATAGTGTTGAGTCAAAAGTTTTGCAATATATTAGTAACTTATTTGGTTTATTTGTCAAGTTACAACAAAAGCAGCCTAGCATTCAAAGTAGAGGCCATCATGTTGCACTGAAAGAGATGGGCTTCTGTTAGAGGCCTGGGAAACTTCAAGTCACATGAAACCAAATCAAACTGTTTTAAATAATACATGTAACTCCTACTAAATATGTTGTGTGCCCTTTTCTTTCAATTACTTACTCATTTGTATATACATACATACATACAGGGTGCCTGTAAAGTTACAGTACAGTTACTTGTAATAAAGAAATATCATTTATTTATTTATTTATTTATGTACCCTTTTTAAAACCTAGCCAGGCTCATGGGCCCGGTTTCCCGGTTTCTATGCCATATGTGTTCTCCCCAGCTGGACGGGACACCAGTCCATCGCAGCATTGCTCAAGAAACAGGAAGAAAGAGTGAGAGAAAGTTGTGGCGAATGAGTACAACAGGGGTCACCATCACTCCCTGCCGGAGCCTCGTGGAGCTTTAAGTGTTTTCACTCAATAAACACGCACAACGCCCAGTCTGGGAATCGAAACCACGATTCTCCAACTGCGAGTCCCTTGCCCTAACCACTGGGCCATTGCACCTCCATGCATGGTTAGACTAAAAAGGTTTTTAGAAAATATATGTATTACATTAGAAGATACTGTAGCAATATAAGCAATCAATTTCATTTACTACAGTTATAATAAATGTTTAAATTGAGAGCCATTAGCTTCAATGTGTTCTCGACAATATGAAAGCACCCTGTGACAAACTTTGGTACACAAGTCTCAATCAAGGTTAGCAAATGCATCAATAATGAACTGCCGAAGATCTTCAGTACTTCTTGGCTTCCTTGACTTACAGACTGTTCGCAAAATTGAGACCTGCGATCCGGATCAACCTCTAGAAGTCCGTGAATTAGGTGCAGAATGTAAGGTTTCATATTGCAATTTGTAAGTACTTTATGAATTGATGTTCATTTGATACCAATTTCTGAACTAGCACAGCAAATTGGTTTCTTTGGGCTTCTTAGGCCTCAGCAAGCATATCATTTTTGGCCTAACTGTATAGTAACTTTATGGACACCCTCTATATATATGTGTGTGTGTGTGTGTGTGTGTGTGTGTGTGTGTGTGTGTGTGTGTGTGTGTGTGTGTGTGTGTGTATAGGCACAGGAGTAGCTGTGTGGTAAGTAGCTTGCTTACCAACCACATGGTTCCAAATTCAGTTCCACTGCATGGTACCTTGGGCAAATGATTC
>NC_068982.1:60466374-60467287 GCF_001194135.2 Octopus bimaculoides | reverse complement strand
TATATATATATATATATATATATATATATATATATATGTATGTATATGTTTATGTGTCTGTGTTTGTCCCCCACCCCCACAACATCGCTTGACAACTGATGTTGGAGTGTTTATGTCCCCGTTCCCATAACTTAGTGGTGTGGCAAAAGAGACTAATAGAATAAGTCTTGCAAAGAATAAGTCTTGGGGTCGATTTGTTCGGCTAAAGGTGGTGCTCCAGCCTGGCTGGAGTCAAATGACTAAAACAAATAAAAGAATGTATATATATATATTACCTTGTGAGCTATTACTCAGGTATAGGCTAGTGTTAGGAAGAGCATCTAGCCACAGGAAAATCTGCCTCCAACCTATGCAAGAATGGAAAAGTGTACGTTAGAGGATGATGATATATGTATGTGTGTTCACATGCATATTTGTATGTACACACACAGACACACACATAAAGCAGTGTGTCATCATCATCATCATCATCGTTTAACGTCCGCTTTCCAAGCTAGCATGGGTTGGACGATTTGACTGAGGACTGGTGAAACCGGATGGCAACATCAGGCTCCAATCTAATTTGGCAGAGTTTCTACAGCTGGATGCCCTTCCTAACGCCAACCACTCAGAGAGTGTTGTGGGTGCTTTTACGTGTCACTCGCACGAAGGCCAGTCAGGCGGTACTGGCAACGGCCACGCTCGAAATGGTGTTTTTTATGTGCCACCCGCACAAAAGCCAGTCCAGGGGCACTGGCAACGATCTCGCTCGAAAACCCTACAAGGCCAGTCAGGCGGTACTGGCAACGGTCACGCTCAGGATGGTACATCTTATGTGCCACCTGCACAAGTGCCAGTCCAGGGGCACTGGCAACGATCTCACTTGGCTTGCCGGGTCTTCTCACGCACAGCACATTTCCATATATATATTTAT
>NC_068982.1:60455981-60463029 GCF_001194135.2 Octopus bimaculoides | reverse complement strand
GTCATCATCATCATCATCATCGTTTAACGTCCGCTTTCCAAGCTAGCATGGGTTGGACGATTTGACTGAGGACTGGTGAAACCGGATGGCAACATCAGGCTCCAATCTAATTTGGCAGAGTTTCTACAGCTGGATGCCCTTCCTAACGCCAACCACTCAGAGAGTGTAGTGGGTGCTTTTACGTGTCACTCGCACGAAAACGGCCACGCTCGAAATGGTGTCTTTTATGTGCCACCCGCACAAGAGCCAGTCCAGGGGCACTGGCAACGATCTCGCTCGAAAACCCTACAAGGCCAGTCAGGCGGTACTGGCAACGGTCACGCTCAGGATGGTACATCTTATGTGCCACCTGCACAAGTGCCAGTCCAGGGGCACTGGCAACGATCTCACTTGGCTTGCCGGGTCTTCTCACGCACAGCACATTTCCATATATATATTTATTTATTTATACATACATATAAAATATATATGTATATATATAGTATGTATGTATGTCTATATATATGATATATATATATGTATACATATATATGATATATGTATATATGTGTGTGTGTGTGTGTGTGTGTATAATATATATATCTTATCAATGGTCTGGAGCAAAAACAGTACAGTAAAATTTTGAAGACCAGAATAGTCTTAAAAGTAAAATATGTACTTTTATTAAAGCCTTCTATAAAACTTTTGAAGTTTAATTAATATAAATATTAATAGGTAGCCCATTTGTGCTGTGTGTACAAGGTTTCCAAATTTAGAAAACTCAAGTTCACAGATGAGTGTTGCCTAGCATTAAAAAAAAAATCTCTTTTACTGGGCTGGTTGTCAAGCTATGTAAGAAAAAGCTCACAAGAACTTTTTATTAGTTGATGTTGGTGTCAGTGGTGGTAGTGGTGATGGTGATATGGGGGGGATGGGGAGGCATTGTAATCATTGTTGTTATTTAATTTTGCTGTTTATACAACTTTCTCTTTTTACATTAACATATTAACAAGATTTATAAACACAAGTGCTATGGAGTTTTAAAAAAATGCATTAAAAAAACCCAATTATTGCTTTCTTTTTCTATTACAAGATTGTTTTTTTTCTCTACCTCCATATTTTGCTGCTTTTAAATGTAGGGTTTTGTTGGTTTTTACTGTATGTTACATATTTTTGAAGCCAGCTTATAGTAATTTTTTTGTTTGTTTGAATGTTAGATTAATTTGGAATTTAATTTCTTTTTCTCTTTGCTGGTAAGCCTATATGATAATATAGACCATTAAATACAGAACTTGCTCATATCAAAAAGAAATAATTGTGTTTTTTAATGTTATAATTAAATTCTTTGAATGTAAAATACAAATGTTCTCATATGGACTCTGAATTATAGTATATAATACTTTATATACTTATATATATATACACACACACACATATATACATACGCAGGCACACAAACATATACACTCACATATACACACACATATATACATATATATGCAAGTACATATATATATATATATATATATATATATATATATATATATATATATATATATATATATATATATATATATGTATATAAAACACATTTTCATATTTTTCTTTTCTATTAATCATACTGATTATCATTATTATTGATGCTATTAGGGTAGTCAAATGTTAGAAATGGCAGAAATATTAAACTAAATGTTATACACAGCTTACCTTATGTTTTGTACATCCCATTATCAAACCCTACTGTAAGCAATTTAGTCAGTTGCATACCATTTCAAAGTTGATCCCTTATGCCAATTTAAGAATGAAGAACTTAACTAATGATGTTTCCTATATGAATGCAAGGCATGTAATGCATACCCAAGATAGATATAATGAATACAAATAATAGATTTGATTTTAATATAAATCTTTTGTTGTTATCAAAAATAACAGATAGCAATGAAATATTTATGTCAAAATCATACTATACGTAACTTATTTCAATTAATTAGTGTACCAGCTCCTTCATGATCATGTTCTCTCAGACATATGACTTTCTAGCTTGCAAAACCTCAATCCATTGAGTTATTATGTATGGGGTGTAGTCAAGAGAGAGGTCAATGAACTCTCCTATAGCATCATACAATCTCTCAAGTCCACCATAACTAGCACTGTGTCCAATGTTGATAAAGATCAGCTGATTCAGGTATGATAATGCTTCCAACACAATCAAGATTATTTGTACCAATTTGTATACAATTACAGCTTTTCTTTGATGGGCTATGGTCTTTTTCTAAATTCACACAAATGATCTAAAAAAACTGACACCCACTGTATATGACAATCACCATTTTGTTCTTGTTCTACTATCATACTTTCAAATCCTTCATTACTATACCCACTCATTTGAAGGGTTTTGATGACCTCACTAATGCTGGTGCCATGAGAAATGTACTCAGTACACTCTGTAGAGTGTCTGACATTAGGAAGGGTAACCAGCTGCAGAATCCAGGCCACATAGTCCACTGACTCATTGAAATGTCCAACTCATGCAAGCATGGAAAAAGGGATGTTAAATGATGATGATGATGGTGATGACGATGATAATGATGATGATGATGATGATACTCTACTCTTTTTCTCTTTTACTTGTAATATGTTTGTAGTTACATGTGTTCCTTTTCCGGTATAATCTGGTGCATGTCCTTCACAGGATTGATAAAATTCCCTTTTGTTGTCCTAGTGTTTTAAGAGTTACCTTGTTGGTTGGTTGGAATGGGCCCAAATTTAGTGTTCTTTTTGTTGTTTCATTTTATGTTAATTTTATTTTATAATCTTATACTAGACTGAATATAAATGGCAGTCTTTTGTTTCTCTATTAGCAAGAGTATAGCAGGATTTTAGTGGCATCATAATTATTACATTAGTTATTAGACTATGAGTAGAGCAACGGACTCCAGTAATTTGAAAATTAATGTCAACCAAACAGAAAATATCGTCTGCAAAAAAGTTTTGTAATCATACTGATATTATCAAAAGGAATATGATTCATTATTTAATTAAGAAAATTTATGAACTTTGAATATATAAAAGTATAAGCAAGTGTAAAATAGTTTAAACAACTAAAATAATAGTATATCTAAATAACATTCTTTCTTAATACTTTTTATGCAATGGTCAAAGGAAGCAATCATTATCTTACATCAAAGGTGTAGAATGTACCTTCTCAGGTGATTGTTTAAATAAGTTCTTCGTTAGGTCCTTTTGCCATTTCACTCAGTTTGATAATCTACATCCAGATTGATACGTCATTCCCAGTAGTTTATGGACAAAATTAAGACCATAGATATAATGACAGACAAGATACAATTACAATCAAAATACAAAATACATAGATAAAAAAAGTAGACAAAAGAAAATAAAAGGGTCAGGTTGACTATGAATGTTTTTATTCTATCTAAAGATCAGATTATAAGGAAGATGGACTTAAGAATAAAATGAAAAATAAAATAAAACAAAGTGTTAAGAGATAGGAAAGCGATAAGATGGTTAGGACTGACCATTTTAGTACCTATCAACTGTTACTTGTTTCTTTTTGGAACTCAAATTACCTTGCCCTCCACCCCACATCAAAATAACTGCCCCATTGTAGAACTAGAATAAGTCACTATTTAAAATTAATTTATTACCATTTAGTTTTTAAATTCTTCTTTGAAATGATAATCCTTACCACCCTATGCATACATTAGTCCCATACAACCATCTTGTCTTACATACACACATACACATACATGCATCTTAGTAATTACCTAATTCTAAAGACAGAAATTAAAGTAAACAAAATACAGAGTAAATTTAATATATTACATGGATATATCTTTTTGTATACAGAAAATGGAAAAATATTGATCAACAACAATTGACTTATATCAATTATTACTTTTTAATTCAATACATTATTTATTATTTATTATTATTATTATTATTATTATTTATTATGGTTGCATATGTATGTCCAGGGTTAACATAGGTAATTACACTGGTAGTATAACAGATACTCTTATTCCTCAGATGGTTATTCCAACCTCTTACTCTACTAACCTATCTTTTGTATATGCACATATGTATACATCTTACGTACATTAACACCATTTATAAAATACAGAGATAAATAATAGCAATCTACAAAGTTATTACTCGAATCTTACTCAACTATATACGTATACTTTGTTTTTGCATTTGGTTTGCAAAATTCTTTATGCGAATTTGTGAGTTGAAACAAATTTTGTTGTATCTAGGGAGAGTCATTATAACAATATTAAAGACACATGCACTGGTTCAAGTCCACTCCTTTATTATTAGTCAGCTGGTTAAATATCTATCCAACTAACTAATCGATTATTTGTTTGTTTAACTTGTTGATTAAACAGTTGGTCGTTTGTTTTGCTTTTTGATTTATTCGTCAACAGTGCATATGTTATTAATATTGGCATAACGACACTCCCTAGACACAACAATATATACATAGACATATATACATACACCCACATGTCTTGTAATAGTAGAATGCTGCTTATATGATGCCAATGATTTCAGGTGAATATTTTTGCAGTTATTCAATCATAGTCTAAATAATAGTGGCAACACAGTCATCTAGTTAGAAGAGAATTCAAACAGGATTTAGTGGTGATAGAAGATACAAAGACAAATAAGCTAGATAAGTGAGTAAAAGGAAGCAATCATTTGGGGACTGTAATGTTGATTAACTTCCTTGTATTGTATATTGGTTCTAACCAGAGATGTTTCTGACAGAGTTAATATATAATATATGAATATTTATATATACAATATATAAAATATTATACAGTTATGCAATTGATAATTGATATACCATCTGAATATTTGTACTGAAATAACATAGACACAGGCATAGTTATGTGGTAAAAGTTTGCTTCTCAACTACATTACTCCAGGTTCAGCTCCACTGTGTAGCACCTTAGGCAAGTGTCTTCTACTATAGCCTTGGGTTATAGTAGCAGATTTGGTAGATGGAAACTGAAAGAAGCCCATTGTATATATATATATATATATATATATATATATATATATATATATATGTGTGTGTGTGTGTGTGTGTGCATGTACTTGTCCCCATCAGTGCTTCACAACCAGTAATTTAGCAGTCCACTCCACCTCCAAATATATATACATATAAATGTAAATGCTAGAATAAGTACCAGACTATAAAGATAAGTACTTGGGTAGATTCATTTGACTAAAATTTTTTCAGGTGAAGCCCCAGCATGGGCTGCAGTCTAATGGCACAAGTAAAAGGTAAAAGATTTGTGTACATACAATATATTCATATTCATAGTACATCATGTGCTGGATAAAATGTTTACCAGTATTTTGCCTGCAGCAGCATTCTGAGTTCAAATTCTGCAGCGGTTGACTTTGCCTTTCATCCCTTCTGGGTTGATGAAATAAGTACCAGCTATGTACTGGAGTTGATGTAATTGACTTGGCCCACCCACCATCACAATTTCAGGCCTTGTGCTTATTACAGGAAGGATTATTATTGTTATTATTTTTAGTTTCGTTGTCTGTCAAAGTTCTTGCCTCACATATTCTGTGGCCTCTTCAGTGGCTCTTGGTCCCATGTGTCATATTTCTGTGAGGCAGGACAAGAGGAGATACATATTGGATATAAAGTCACTGAAGAGGTCACAGTATGTGTGACCAAAGAATTTTGACAGACAAATAAAATAAAGATAATTATAATAAAACTTAACTGAAAATCAAATAAATAGTGCATGCATGCAATTAGCAAGAAATGACCATCGCTGAGCACAACAGTATCTGTTTCAACACACGATTTCACATCAAGAATCTTGCAAAACAAATATGTGAACAGAATTAAATTCTTTTAATTGTATACTTTTGCATTTTGGAGAATAAATTTTCTCTTCCTTATCCTTATTTAACTAGTTGTTATGTTTGTCATCATCATTGCAGCTGGCATAATCATCATCATTATTCACATTACCCTTCTTCTCCACCTTTTCAGCTTGCAACAAAAAAATAAACCTCTTTACATAAAGTAAGTAGCTCTCATCTTTTGCTATGTTCCAAATTGGATATTTAAAAAAATTGAACGGAAAAAAACTATAGTTTTCAAATAAGTGGAAAAACATTGTTTCTTAATATTTATAAAAGAAAACAAGATGGTATTTTTTCTTTCAAATAATTACCCATTTCAAGGTTAATCCTATTTGAAGCTTTTTAATCATGACAGTGACAAGAACAAACCATATCAGTAACAAGACTTTTATTCTTAACATGATGGCAATATTTCAATTTCATATGGTGATCTGATTGTTAAAGTAGGAAAATCTACTATGGATAAACTGTTAAGATTTCAATGTAATTGATATTAGATATTATAAGCATCAATTTGAGATGGAAAAGGAGCAACAGAACAACTGTTGGGACAAAAATCAAGTATTTATAGACAATGAGCATCTATAATGTCTTACATTATAGAAAATCTATTATCTCAAAGACTATATATTTTATGTGTCTACAAATAATATTGATGATGATGATAGTAATGGTGGTGCTGATGGTGGTGATCACACATATTGAGAAGAGCATTGTCGATGTGAGAACAACTGCTAATGATGTATTTTAATTTTTTTCTGCATAACTTTACTTCATTTTGCAAATGAACAATCTGGTGTGTTTATTTCAATGGCCTATTAATGTATGCAGTGTGTTTCTTTGCCCAAGGAGCTGGGTAGATACTCAACAAGTATTGGAAGCAAAACTGAAACAAGAAGAAAACCTAATAATAATAGTCATCATCATCATCATCATCGTTTAACGTCCGCTTTCCATGCTAGCATGGGTTGGACGATTTGACTGAGGACTGGTGAAACCGGATGGCAACACCAGGCTCCAGTCTGATTTGGCAGAGTTTCTACAGCTGGATGCCCTTCCTAACGCCAACCACTCAGAGAGTGTAGTTGGTGCTTTTACGTGTCACCCGCACGAAAACGGCCACGCTCGAAATGGTGTCTTTTATGTGCCA
>NC_068982.1:60449080-60454262 GCF_001194135.2 Octopus bimaculoides | reverse complement strand
ATTTTACATGATAATACTATGAGAGCCTGTGAGTGTCATTTGGATTAAAACAATCCAGCATTGGCACTAGTTATTCTGCAGCCTTCAAAATCATTTGGACTGGAAAAAAATGAATTCTGTAGACGAGGTCAGAACAGTAATGGAGGAGAATTTTTCATCATGGACAAGTGAATTTTGGAACAGGAGCCTTGCAAGTCTACTTAGATAGATGGAAGAGCATTGTAGAAAATAAGATAGAGTATATTTTAGATTAAAAATGAACTTTATTTATCATAATTTTGAAAAATAAAAGAAGTGTAAAAAAACTGCATTATTTATGGGATGACTCAATATGGATGTATGTGTGTGTGAGTAGGTTTGTATGTGTGCATGTGTGTGTGTGTGTTTGTGTGTGTGACAGCTGATCTGTACTAACGAGCATTTGGCTAGCATGACACAGAAGTGACCACGTCTCTGCTGTATGACACCAATAACTGATGAAGGGATACATCAGCTGGAATAAACTGCTGTCAAAACAATATTATCTTCCTGTAACACCCTATGAACACATATAAGCAATCACATCCTATCAGCTACTGACTCATACACACACTGTCTTTTTAAAAAGAGGACCCTGTTTAAAGGAATAAATGTAAAAGAAAGCGGATTTGATCATTCTAAGCATGTCTTTATAATATTTGAAGTCAAATTTTTAGAAGATAGTTTGTGATCATATAAGAGGAAATATTGATACAGCTTCCTACAATATATGATTCAAAACTGTTTATCTTCAGAACACAATCACTAACATGAAAGAATATGTGGTTAAATATAAATAAAGCTGAATCATGGTTTCTAACCTGGCTAAATAGAATGCAGAAATTCTTGCTTTCATCTGTTGAAATGATTTTTTTTTTATATAAATAATTCAGCTTAAAAATGAGTATTCCTTTTTAAATTTGAAAGCATAAAAATTGCTAACACATTTTTTTTTATCTAAAGAAATTGGCCCAGTACATTCTGTTTGTCGATTCTTTAGAGAGTGATTCTTTTTATTATTCGTGTCTTGAATTCTGAGAAAAATTATTCTGATGAAAGAAATTATTGAAAAAGTAAGTATTAGAATTCATATGAACTATTTTTTTTTTACTTTTCTTTTTTTTAATTAAACATGTCATCAATGAAATAAATTTATTAAAACATATATATTAAAAATAATGCTTGATTTTATTAAATATATATAGAAATGAATTTCAAAGAATTTTGATTATTTATTGGATTTTTTTTTAGATAAGACATTGAAACTTTTGGCAAACCCTAAATTTATATTTCAAAATGAAGCTGTTAATCTTGTGAAATTCCCAAAAGATTTGCATTTCATTTTGTTTTATATTAGAGGGATACCAAGTTATGACCAGGAAAGAAAGCATTTAGCTGTTGGCTGATTAGCTGAATTTGAATCTTGGGAATCATGGTAATTAATATTTTCAACCCATAGTTTACCTTATTTGTGACAGAGATACATTTTTGATTTGTTAGATCGTAAACTGGAGTGTTATGTAGATGACTCCTTAAGCGCAGCTTTAAAAATTTCAGACATTTAATTACTCAAACTTATTATGCTTCTGGTTACACATACATCTGTTATTTGAATTCACTGTCATCCACCAATTTTGTTTGAGCAGGTGACAACCAAGAGCACAGCATTGACAAACTTCAAGATAGGTGAAATGCATCTTTTATTCTTATGAATCACAGCAACAATGATATTTGTCTCACTGTGATACACATTGTGTTTGTAACACAGCAAGTGTATGAAGAGATTTCATCTCGGAAAATTCCATAACATCATGCCTTCTAACTGTATATAGATTTAGTATGTTATGCAGATGATGACAAACCACATAATTTTCTATAGTATTGGTCTCTAACAGCAAGAGCACCTGTGTGAAATGCTTCACTAAACTGATAAGTGACAAGTAAGGGTTAAGAAGTTGATTATTTGAAAAACAAAACTGAGAAGATTATTGCTTCATTAAAGTAAAAGCTGAACAGAAATTTATATTGAAAGAAATGTATTTGCTATTTAGGGAAAATTAATAAATATATCTAGCAGTTTTTCTTTTTAAACAGCATTGTATAATTTTTCATGCTAGCAGAATTTGGATGTTCCTGAAAACTCATTTCCTGTCAGTACACAGTTACACTATTTCATTCATAACCTTGATATTAGAAATATCATGGATAACCCTGATATTAAAAAAAAATCCTAGTGTCATAATAAACCATAAAAGTTGTAAGTTCAGACAATGCATCCAATAGAATGCCTAAAATGTAAAATTCTCTCTAAATTATCTACTTATGAAGCCATTTTGGTAGTGAGGGACTACAGTACATTTCTATGATTTATGAAGAAAAATAATTACATTTCTATAAAAGAAAAGACAGCCCTGATAAGTTAATAAGATTGTTCTATTAACTTGATCAATTATCTCTAGGGTTAAAAGGAAGTTACACAATGGACCATTATCTTGATTTCTTCCCAAATAGCTAAATTGGTTATTTTTTCCCCCTTTGAAAATGATCTTAATATGAAAATCTGTCTTTTGAATAGTTCTTATCAGAATAAACATGTCATCATGGGTACATTTCCATTAGTCACCAAAAATGCTTCTTGTTATTTATTTAATATTTTATTTTAACTGGTCTCTTTTGGGATGTCAACAGAAGCCATTTTAAATCTTGATTTATTAGTCAAAATATTTTTCACATTCATAGCTTCATTATGTCCCTTCAAACAGTTTGCTCCTGTTAATAATATTGTACTCTACTTTCTTACATTACTCTCATATTTCTAAAAAACTGTGAAATTAAAATATTTTCTTGCAGTAAACACCAGATCTTTTTCCATGTTCTGAATATGAATAAATAGCAAGAACTGTGTTTATTGTTAAAACATAAAATACATTAGGAAGCCTCATACATCCACTATAAACACATAGTGTTTCATGCTGCTTCAATGGAAACACACATACATTCACCATAAACACACACATCTCTACATTGTTTCATTGAACATGGATACACATTCACCACAAGCACAGACACTTGCACAATGCTATATGGAGAATAGACATGCATTCACTTAAAACGAACATATTGCAGATCTATATATTGGGGACACATGACATGCATTACATCATGAACTCATCATGTTTGCACATTATTATATTAGGAGCACACAAACTTGCATGTCATTATATTGAGAATACAGCATCATTCACTACAAATACATACAGATCTGAACGTTGTTATATACTCTAAATATTGTGATATACCAACAATAGAGTAGATAGGGTGTTGGATTATATGATGAAGAATTCTGAATGTGTCTCCTATCACTAGTTACTAAATCATACCTCATTGATTCACTTATTTAGCAACAGAACTAAGTTGGTAAAGAGAATAATTTGATATGGATACCACCACCACCACTGCCACTACTGCCACCACCACCGCCACAGCCACTGCTGCTGTCACTGCCACTATCAATCATCATCATGATCTCTTCCTCCTCATCATCATCGTCGTCGTAGTCGTCATCATCATTATCATCGTCGTCATCATCGTCATCATCATCATCATCAGCATCAGCAGCAGCATCAGCAGCATCAGCAGCAACAGAAGCGGCCTCAACAGCAGAAGCAACAGCACCAACAACATATGATCATCCTCAGCTTTCTATGCTGGCATGGGTTGGACAGGTTAACCCTTTAGCATTTAAACTGGCTAAAACATTCTGTCTGTTTTATGTTCAAGCTGGCCAAATTTGGCCTCTCATTTCTACCTTACAATGACATTCTACATATATACAGTCACATTTTCAAAATCTCAAAGCTACGAGACAATTCATGATTAGTTCAAGACAATGTGAATAAATAAGCATAACACCTGACACAATAATCTGAATGCTAAAGGGTTAATAAGATCTGGCAAACCACAGGACTGCATCAAGCTCTAATATCAGCTTTGGCAAGATTTCTAATGCCAACCACTTTATATCATGTATTGGGTACATTTTTCACGCCACTGAGACATGAGAAAGCTTTCTCTTTTCTTTCTTTTGAATAATGGAATATGTATGAACTTGCGTTTTCTGGTTGCTAATAACAAAAGCACCAAAGTATAAAAATACTAGCCAAAATACAACTAATGAAGCATAAGAAAAATACAAATGCACCAACAGACCCTTTATATGTTACTCTGGTAGTGTGATATTCATGGCCTGAGATGCATAGAAGACTTATTTTGCAAACTTGCTTTATCTATACTAATGCAAAAAAAAAAAAACAGGCATGAAACTAATGAATCAATCTATATAAATGTGTGTGTGTGCATGCATGCATTTAACACTCAAATATATATCTTTGAAAATAAATATAGAAGCATAAATATATGTAAGAATATACACAGATGGTTGTTCAAGTTTCTGCAACCAAAATTTAATAGTTTTGCTTAAATCTCAAATTGTTCTGCAATATATTGTAACTTTGTCCAAACTGGTCAAAACTCTTCATAAAAACGTATTTCTAAAGAATTTTTTTTCTTTCTTTCCTTGCATAAATTGTATTGCGAGGTGTTCCACAAAGATAACAATTAAGCTGAATATAACTGCAAACTGGCCTTATCAATCACACAGGGTATAACTGAAATTACTTTATTCTTGAAATGTAAGTCATTATTTATGAGCTAGAATTATTATAGGTTGCCAAAATTAAGCCCCATTCACTATGTGAAAGATATGAACTTATTTCTTTATAAACTGAAAGCATTCTTTAATGAATACATTTCAAGCCACTTTTGTGCAAGCTAGCACTTGGACATCTATCTTGTCTATAATATATTTGTTCCATATAAAACCTCTATTTTACAATTTATTAACATTCAGAAATTACAAAAACAAAACAAAATACAAAACCTACTGTCCAATGATACACTCATATTTTACAATGGAACTGATATAGTGTTCTCTGTTTCAGAAACGAGGTGGCATTGTTTGTATTTATTTATTTATTTATTTTTTAAATGTTTCAACTATTAACATCCTATTGTCATTTTATTGCACAATGTTTCAATACATCTAAAACAGTTGTTTTAGTTTATAATTTTGTTTTATACCTAGAAATGGGTTAACAACTTTTGC
>NC_068982.1:60445015-60446736 GCF_001194135.2 Octopus bimaculoides | reverse complement strand
GCTAAAAGAAATTCATAAAAATATAGTTATCCCCGAATCGGTTCCGATTATATATATATATATATATATATATATAGATATATAATCCACGAGAGTTAGGGGTTGAGAATCCAACCCACTAAGGCATAATATTTATCCAATATACTGCTGGGAGGGTACCCAATTATTATTACACTAGTGTTTTACCAAGTGCAATAAGTGGGTGCGGCGACAAGATTCTTTGTTTCTTTCTACCAAATCTACTCACAAGGCGTTGGTTGGCCTAGAGTTACAGTAGAAGGTGCTACTCAGTGAGACTGAACCTGAAACCATGTGGTTAGGAAGAAAATTTCTTACTACATAGCCACACCTGAAGTTCTGTATGCATGTATATTTTCTTCTTTATGTAAGTATGTATGCCTGTGTATATGTATGTGTGCATGTTTATATGTATATGTATAACTCAAAAGCTTCATTATAACATAACACACACACACACCTCACACAAACATTCACACATGCACGAACACACACACATATGTATGTGTGAGTATCTTTGTGTATGCATACATTCATACATACATGCATACATATATATATATATATATATATATATATATATATATATATATATATATATATGTATGAATATAAACATTGACTTTGATTCTATTTGTATAGTGTTCTTAGATGAATGGTTGATGATCATAATGATGACGACGATGGTGATGAGTAGTGAGAAGATAATGATGACAATGTCAGTTGCAGGAACAATAAATGTATATTGATAACAAAAGCAAAAGAGCAATGGTAAATATTTTTGACAGGAACTATATTGATGGTCATTATGATAAAGATGATTCAATGATACTGACAATGATAGCAGTGATGGTGATGATGATGATGATGATGATGACGACGACGACGACGACGACGATGACGGCATCAACAATGAAGATGACAGCAATGACGGGGATGGCATGTCAGTGGTGGTGCTGATCAAGGTGATTGTGGTGAGGGTGGTAGTTGTAATAGTGGCATTGATGATGATGATGCTTAGGATGATGATCATGCTGGTGATGTTGGAAATCAAGGGGAAGATGGTGATAGTGGTAGCGATGGTGGTGTGGTGATGGTTGTATTGATAATGATGATACTGATTATGATGATGTCAATCGTTATGGTGATGATGATGATTATGATGATGATGATGATGATGATTATGATGTTCGTAGCAATGATAAAGAAAATAATGAAGACAATGATGATGGGGGTACTGATGACAAAATTGAAAATAATGCTGCTGCTGCTGATGATGACAATATTGACTATGACAACAATAACAACAATGATGATGATGATGATGATGATGATGATGATCATCATCATCATCATAATGATGGTGAAGTTGATGATGAATATATTGTCGATGACATGATGATCAAAGCAATGAAGGTAATTGTTACATGAATTGATTTTAAGTTCATTTATCGTTTTCATATATAGAAATTTACATTAAGAAAATGATACATTTGTTCTGAATACAGACATATATGCAAACATGTGTGTGTGTGTGTGTGTATGTATGTGTATGTGTATATACATATGTATGTATATATTATCAATAATACATGTATCATTATATATGTATAATCTATCTATCTATCTATCTATCTATCTATCTATCTATCTATCTATCTATCTATCTATCTACATATTGTCAAGTATTACCTCTAATTTTC
>NC_068982.1:60439860-60444939 GCF_001194135.2 Octopus bimaculoides | reverse complement strand
ATATATATATATATATATATATATATATATATATATATATATACATATATGTATGTATGTATGTGTGTACTCGCACACATGTGTGTCTGTGTGTATGTGCATAATATACAGACATTCACACACAGACATGTGTATAGATGTATTCATACATTTATTCAGAGGCACATACATGCTGAGATTTTAAAACTGTTAAATGATATAAGCATACAGACAGATTTGGCAACAATTTGATGAAGAGACAATACAAAAGGGGTGGAGGATATGACATGAAGAGATACTGAAAGATAGAGACAGAAGACAGATAGATAGATAGACAGAGGGAGTGTGAGAGAGAGAGAAAGAGTAAGAGAGAGAGATAGAGAGTGAGAGGGAAAGAAAGTGAGAAAGAGAAAGAGAGAACTATCTTTTAATTAAACATATTTTCAGCTGTTTGATTGCCTGTTATTGATTAAAAAGAAATTGAATTCTGTTGCTTTTCTTTGCTATTGATCTTTCTCACTTTTATGTGGTGTTGTTTTTCAAGTTAGCTTATGCCCTAAATCTGACACTCTCACACACACACACACACACACGTGTACATGCACATTCCTATGCAAACACATTCAGTTATTGTTATTATTTTAGGTACATATACACATGTAGACATGCATACACATAGTAATTATTGTTACTGCTTGCACATTTGTGCATATGCCCACATATGCACATACATATATACACATATCATTGGTATTGTTGGTTTCTAAATTAACATAAATAATATATTGGTTTGCTTTTATAGTTAGTCTATAGTGTATATATACTATGAAGTATATACTACCAAACTGTCTAGAATTGATTAGAGGCAGTTAGGAACCAAATATTAGCAATGAGGTTCTGTTATATAACATTGGTTGAGAAGTTTTTGTTATTAACTTAAATGAGACACTGCCCTCCTCTCCTCTCTCATTAAAAATAAAGAAATAAAATAAAATTAATTAATTAATTAATCTCAACACATTCTAGTTGTTTTAAAATAATTAAGAATTTTCTATATTCTCTTGTTATTGATGTTTAGGCCAAGTTCATCCCTGATTCAGTCGACCTTATGATCAAAGGTATTCTTGTCATTGATGAACCAGTTCACTTTTCTAAACATAGAATATCTAGGACAACACAACTGAATGTGTACTTCTATTTTTTAAGATGAGAGTGTGTGGTTTTCGAGGGCAATTTTGTGTCTATTACTAGTAGGTTGAGTGACCATGTAGAAGCCCCCTTGTTGGTTTATGGGCTCCTTGTATTCTAGAGCAGAGTGACTGTGAAGTTAAAGTGGAAAGAAAATGAAATTTCAGGCCTGTTTGTGCAATGCAATCCATAATGGGTACAAGTATAGCTGTATGGTTGAGAAGTTTAAGTCACACATAATTGGTTTCAGGTTCAATTCTGCTATGTGGCATATTGGCCAAATGTATTTTACCATAGTTTCAGGTCAACAAAATCTTTATGAGTGAAATTTGGTCACCAGAAACTGTGGCAGCATATCAGAAGTATTGCTCCTGTTCTTGAGTGGCAGACTAAGTATATCACTTGATTTAACATTACCACGTGGGCCTTGGTAGACTTTAGCAGAATTCACTCTGTTACAAGCATTTTGGAAGGTTTGTGGTCTGGAGATAATTTTTTTTTCACTCTCTTGGAGGCCCTTTAACCCTTTTGATGTCAATCTGCTTAAGACTTGCCACTGGTTCGATGATATGAAAATTATGTCTTAAAAAATTCTAAATTAAAATCCTCTAGCATGATCTCATGCTTATTCATTTTCCTAACACTAACTTTATATTAAAAACAGTGATTTTACTAGATTCATCATCATCATCATAGTTTAGTGTTTGTTTTCCATTCTGGCATGGGTTGGACAGTTTCACAGGAGCTGGCCAACTGGAGAGCTGTCCAGGCTCCTTTTATCTGTTTTGACATGATTTTTATGATTGGATGCCCTTCCTAATGCCAACCACTATACAGAAAGTGCTGGGTAGTTTTTACATGCTACCGGCATGGGTGCTTTTTACATGGCACCAGCACGAATGCATTTTGTGTGACACCAGCATCTACAAGACAAAGACCACTCAGCTGGGAGAGGGAGTGGGGATATTATTAATTATTTTATAAACTAACAGAAATTAAAGCAATGTATTTCGAAGGAAATATTGTAATGAACGTGCTTAAGTGTTTTGGGTGCTGTTCTTCCTTGTCTGGGTGCACAAATACAAATCTGTTTGATAATACAAATCTATAACCTTTCAATTCTTTTTCTTCAAAATGTCCTACTCAAAGTGTAAGTACTTCCCTCTCACCATGGTATTCTTTTATTCTTTTACTTGTTTTAGTCATTTGACTGTGGCTATGCTGGAGCACTACCTTTACTTGAACAAATGGACCTCAGGACTTATTCTTTGTAAACCGAGTATTTGTTCTGTCAGAGTCTTTTGCCAAACTGCTAAGTCAAATGAATGTAAACACACCAACATCAGTTGTCAAGCAATGGTGAGGGGACAAACACAGACGCAAAATATATATATATATATACAATGAGCTTCTTTCAGTTTCCATCTCCCAAATCCACTCACAAGGCTTTGGTAGAAAACATTTGCCCAAGGTACCATGTAGTAGGACTGTACCTGGAACTATGTGGTTGGGAAGCAAGCTTCTTACCACACAGCCACTCCTGCACTTATAGAAGTTTATCTAATATATCAGACTTTATTTATCATTCCATTGCAAACCATCTACCCTATTATATTGCTTCTGACTTCAGTATAGATAGGCTTAACCCTTTAGCATTCAGATTCTCTGTCAAATGCGATGTTTATTTATTCACATTGTTTTGAATTAATCATATATTATTTCATACCTTCGAGATTTTAATGATAGGATTGCTTTTTAATTTTAGAATGATATCGTAAATTAGATTTGGGAAGCCAGATCTGGCTGCTTTGAACATAAAACAGATAGAATATATGGGCCAGATATGCCAGTTTAAATTCTTAAGTGTGAAATCTCTAAATTTACAAATGAGTAATTGAAATAGAGGTCAGTAAAACCATTGTCCCATCTACTTATAAGTAAATATCAAACCCTTTATCTCCATTCAGCCCATATTAGGTGAGAACAAAAAAGTTGGAAAGGGTGGATTAAAATATTAAAACAATGTAATTTTATAAAGATACAGAGTATTAATTTCAATTAAAAAAATAAGACAGTGTGTTTATTTTCTTTAGAATTATTAGTGGTTATAAAGATACTTCAGCTATTTGATGGATTAAAGGAATATTCTGATTTATTGAGTAACTGCCTATTGAAAAATATGCATGAAATAGATGTACAATGAAACAATATTGCTTCAATGCTTCACCTATTCCATTACATATTTCACTTCTTATAGTAGATTTGAAATATTTTTCTCCCCACCCTTTTATTATTTTTGAGGGGAATCTTTTATGTCTTGCTGTTGTTTTTTTTTTGTTTTTTTACTATTATTATTTATCTGCAGAAAAGTTGCATTCTTGGAGAGATTTGGGGTAGATATATCGGTTGTTGACAGATAAGAAAGAACAAATAGTGTGTTTATCAATGTTGTTGGTTTTTTTTTTATTTCTAAACAATTTTGCTTTAAATTCCCAAAGACATAAATATTTTTGTATTTTTATTTTTAATGAGAATTGTACAGTAATAAATAGCAAGACAGTTTGTTTTGTGTTTTGCCTCTTAAACTGATACATATAATGTTCAAGATTTGATATATCTGTCATGAGAAAAGAAATAATTTTAAATAATTACTTTTGTTATTTTTCTATGAGTTGAAAAATTTGTCATTAATGTGAGTAGGTTTTAAATTATTAGGTAATTTATTATCGTCATTTTCACTTGTAATTTAATATTCCTTTACTATTTAGAAATTTTTAAATACATTACTAGGTTGATACACATAGTATAGATTAAAATCTGAATTATTAAGAAATTCATTTATCTTTAAATGTGAAGTGTTAAAACATGTTTATGAATTTTAAGGAATCAATCATTTATGGACTTTAGAATAGCATAGAATGATCTCTGAAAACTGAAGTTGTAAAAATTAAAAAAAAGGTAACCAATAGCTAAATAGATAAAGGAAATGTCAGCTTATGGAGTTGTTTACTGAATAGTAGCAATAAATGGCTGGGCTAATTTCATTACTGAATCCCAAGGATTCATTGAACTAGTTTTTATCTCAGGTTTCCATACCATTCAGTAAATGTTACATAACTCTCCTTTTAAACTGGAAGTCCATTATAGGTGCATTTTCTTGCTGAAGGAATTGAATTTAGTACTGCTGGTGAATGAATTGTTCTTCAATTCCTTAGTACAGCTTAAGGTTGTAGTAGTGAATGAAAAAACACTTTGCTTCATAATCACTGCATGTGTAGGACATTCATTTTTGAAGGCATGCTTTATTCAATCAGAACAAGGCTGTTAATTGATAGTAGTGAGCAATATAAGTGACTACTTTATATAAAAGAGAATGGGCCACGGGAGTTAATTGTTTAGTTTATGGACATGCCAGAGTGCTGGTGACATGATCTGCAGTGTCAGTCTTCTGTTTATTGTCTAGTACACAAGCAACTAAACTACATTCATGCTTTTTATGAAAAAGATAATTTGTTAAATTGCCAAACATTTGTAGGATGGGTGTAGTCAATTAAATTGGCCCAAGTATAATGACTATTTAGTTTATCATGACTAGATGTAAAGCAAAATTAATGGTGGTACAATTTGAGCTCAGAACATAAAGGCATATAAATATATACGGCAAGATATTTTGCCTGGCACTCTGTCATCTCTGCTAATTCATTATTCTAGTCTTTGCAAAACAATGGTTTTGACATAAAATGGTAGTAATTAATGGTATTCTATAGTTTGCTACAAAGTCCTTCAGTTATTATTCTGTTTCTGTGAGTGATTGAATACACATACATATATAATGTGTGAATATGCTGTGTATGCATAATGTATGTATATATATATATACATACATGTATGTATGTATATATATATATATAT
>NC_068982.1:60430882-60439562 GCF_001194135.2 Octopus bimaculoides | reverse complement strand
CTATTATATAGTGGTGGAATGGTAGTCCAAATTTTTGGAGTGAGAGTTCATACAATAATGGGTTACTTTGAATCTACCTTGTATGAACTCTCACTCCAAAAATTTGGACCACCATTCCACCACTATATAATAGAAAACTGGAAAAGATATTTAGAGGATTTTACAACACCCATTTAATATGTATATATTTATATAAAAAAATATTAAACAATGCGAAATGAAGGCATTTTTCTTCATTTTTCTTTACATCTTTTCAACTCATAATTTCACCACGTGTTGTTTACTGAATCTCCAGTATTCTTGCTACTTATATTTCTATATATATATATATATATATATATATATATATACACACATATCTGTATATATATATATATATATATATATATATATATATATATATATATATACACACACACACACACATATACATATAACACCTACACACATACTTAAACACACACACACTAGAACATAGGACTTTAATGGGTATATGTATACATATGTGTGTGTGAATGTGCTTGTCCCTACCATGACTTGAAAATTGGTGTTGGTGTGTTTACATCCCCTTAACTTAGTGGTTCAGACCAATAGAATAAGTACCAAGCTATAAAAAATTATAGGTGCTGGGATTGGTTCATTCAACTAAAAATTCTTCAAGGTGGTGCCCCAGAATGGCCGCAGTTTAGTGACTGAAACAAATAACTGATAAAAGATGAAGGATTCAAGTGGTCACAAAAGAACATCCTTTCAACAGCAAACAAACACTAAAATACAACAATAGAGAATTAAATAAAAGTAAAAAAAAACTATAAACATAAAAAGCCTGCCTTCTGCTTTATTTTCTCACAATATAAAAATGCAATATCTTTTTATATCCATAATTGTTTTTAAAAATATTTGAAGAATAAAGTTGAAAAATATCTTAACAAAAATGATGATGGGAAAAAAAAAATTTGCTCAAATAATTTATGTGAAAATAATTGCTTATTTTTATTTTTATCCAAATTACAATAGATATTTTATTAATTATTTAATTCACACAATTATTTTACACTTATGAAATATCTAAATGTTCAGGCTATGATCCAAATTGTAAAAGATATATTAAACATTCCAAAAAGCTGTCATTGCTTCAGAATAATATATAGAATAAGACTACGTAAGAACACATCACATTTGACCCTGAAATTGGCCAAGATGTCATCTTTGAAAATAGAAAGTCAGAAAGTAAACTATAGTAGTGTGAAAATACAGAAAAGACTCCATCCAAATTAGTTATATGACAGATTTCTAATGCTGCACAACCAACCAACAGTGGTTCCAAAGACTTTCTCTATTCTCTTCAGGTTATCTTCATGACATAAAGGTGAGAATTCTGACCAAACTGTTCTTAGCTGTGTTCAGGAGAATAGGTTGCATTGATATATAGATATTGGCATTCAAAAAGCTATTTATGTAAGTAAGAATAGCATAACTTAGCAGACAGAGTACTTGACAATGCTAGACTGGACTTCAGCATTCTTTATGGACAAATCAAGGTTCAAACCAAAATCCTTTGACAGCAATAAGAAATGATGATGAAATACAGAGATTTCATGCTGACAGCATCACTGAATATGATATCTATACTGAACAGAACTGGCATTAGCATCCCTGGTGCAGATGACCCTAATGTCATGCAGAACAACACTTTGACAGGTGCAATGTACAAAGAAGAGACATTTGATGAAGTCAGGTGGGGGTTACTATTATCTACATTTGTCTCCACTCTACCAGAGAAATGAACTTCTATAAGAGGCTACAAACCATTGTCTACATGGAATAATTTTCCTTTTCCAAATATATATTTACCTGCAGATGCTTAGATTTAGATGATAGAACAATACTGTGTGTGGGATTTTTAATTCCATGTAGATAGTTATTGTGGCATGGGGATAGTTGAAAGGGATATTTATATGCCAAATATTTTTATATTATGATTAAAATCTAGCAATCAATATATTATAGATCTCATGAAGTGTGATAAATAGCCAATTGTTTGAATTTCTTATAATCTGAAGTATCTGTCAATGAGTGAAAAGTTTCATCGATTAATTATTATTATAATTATTATTATTATTATTATTATGGCAAAGCAATCAATAGAAAACGTTCCTTGGTTGGTAATATTCGACATAAAAAAAAGCATAAAACAAAATTGAGTTAACGGAAAAATAATTCAAATCAACCAATGACATGTATTAAGATAAATAAAATATGTATGGTTGTACTGAATGATATATGTCATAACATTCTTGATGTATTGAAATTTTCCATTTAGTTGGAGAAAGAAAACAAAAAAATGTCTAGGTATCCATTAGTGACTCATGAAAGAAAGGAAATATGTAATTTCAATAAATTAAGAATTAATTAAAAAAAAGTTACTTGTTATATTTAAGATATAATTTAGTCGTGGTTAGCTGGGATTGTGACAGCAACAGAAGTTTCAATTTTATTGAACCTCATTAGTGAAGCATATACAACACAAACTTATTTGATCAATAAACATAGACCTTTACATATAGAAAAAGAGTTACAAATAATCTTTGGTGAGTAGTAATTTGCATAATTAAAAATAAAACTGAGTTAAAGCAAATAATTGACATAAACCAACCAAGTGGCATATGTGGAGGTAAATCAAATATGTAGAGATGTACTGAATGACATTCACGTGAAGTTCGTAATAAATTGAAATTTTCTTCATATCTCTATTCAAAGCATTTTCTTTAATACATTTCTTTTTTAGCAGATAAGCTTTTATCTTGAACCCGTGAACTCAAAGTACTGAAAACATAACACTTAGCTACTGAACAATTTTAATTTTAAATTTACTAGAAGATATATGAACAACTGCCAATATTCTTTCTCCATATCTATGTAAGGAAGGAGTTTATCAGATATATTTGCTGGAAATATCAGCCTGAACACAGCTATATGTATATTGAAAAACATTTTTTCTTTCTAAAGTTCTAAAACTATTTAAAACCTTATGCATAGCCAGATTCTTGGATAGTTAACTATCAGTTAATTAGTAAAAGAACTAATTATCAGTTAAAACTCTTAAGCATCAACAGAATTGTCTTTTGTAATTTTCTAATAATAGTGTTAGGCTGGTTGGATGTATATTTATTGATTGGTATGAAGTTTAGCTGTGTTGTCCTATAATAGACCAGCTTTGAACGTTGTTGAAATAGCATTTTTATGAAAGTTTATTACAATACATAAAATTTTAATTGTGGCTTTTCAGTTGTGTAAAGTGGGGTGCTATAGGTGATTATAGTTTGTAATAACATTACTAACAAAAAGGATTAGCATGGCATGAAAGGCAAGAATAATGCATTGACCATTCTAGTTGAAGGACTATCCTAGTTGAAGGATCCTTTTAACTCAAGGCTGAGCTTCAGCCAAGGAGAACTTGCTGGTATAAAGGATTTGTTACTTGTCCTTTTAAAGTACTGCTTTGATTTATTTACATGCTTTTTGCTTATATAACCACAAAAGCATGGGAACTACGGGAATAAAATTGCAAATTCTCTGATATGTGGTGATATTCCAGCTAGTTGACTGGTTAATGACCAGGATACAGTGCCTGACCTGAGTGTGGTCTAGACCTAGTTATTAACATTGTAAGATTTTGATTCTAGGCCTTGCTACAATAGCATGAACAAATTGCTGTTAATCTCCAAGAATAAGGAAATACTGAGCAAATGTATTTTGTGACATAGAACAATTATAATTTCATCTGATAGACCAACTTGGAATTGGAAATAATTTTCTGAAATTTTTATCACAAGCAATTGTTATAATTAACTGTTTAATTAAATGTGCTAACTTTGAAACTACATGGTTTTGAGTGCTAACCCAATGTGTGGTACCTTGTGGTACTATAATATCAGGATCTCAAGTTGATCAATGCTGTGCAAGTGAAATCTGAAAGCTGTAAACTTTATGGAAGTCATTTACACACACACACTTCTACATAACATATATATATATATATATATATAACAAAGTAAAGTTGTAAAGTACCACATGACTGAAAATATATATGAAAGAAGGTTTGAAAATGCAAAGGTCTTTTAGAGATGTTTATTGATTTGACCAGTTTCACTTTTTTAGCAAAAGATTATCAAAAGTAAAATGTAGAGCTTTGTATAAGCTTTGCTGTGTTAAGAAATGGTTAGCACAAAAGTATTAAAATAAAGTTTTTGATCATACTAAGAAAATGTTAAAAACAGTTTACATGAAAGGATTCAAGAAAGGGAATACAATAAGTATTTTGAGTTCAATAAAAATCGTGTTTTGTTTTATACTATATCTATATACAGAAGGAGATATATTTAAGAATTTACAAAAAAATTGTTTACTGAAAGTATGAGTGGAAGATTGGATTGCACTAAAGAAGAGCTCAAACACCATCTTGAAGGGACATACAGCGATGCTGATAGAAATAAAGTACTCCCAGAAATGCACAGGCTGAAGAAACCACCTGAAACCAAAGGTACCATTCGATTCGAGTGACATCAGATGGAAAGAAATGGATGAGTTCATTAGAAAAGCAAGAGCAGAAAGTTCACCAGGGAATGATGGAGTTAGCTACAATTGCGCTTACAACTGTGTGCACAGGTAAGGGAAATGTGGAAGAAGAAAGACGTAGCAGAGCGATGGTGTATAGCTGAAGGTATCTATTTACCTAAAGAGAAGGAGGCAAAAACACTAGGGCAATTCAGACCCATTTAACTATCAAATACCGATGGGAAAATCATGTTTGGAATTATTGCCAGATGAATCATAAGATTCGTACAGCATAACGGATATGTTAATGAAGTAATCCAAAAGGCAGGGATCCCTGGAATCCTTGAGTGCATAGAACATGCATTTGCCATCTGGGGAGCTATCAACTGTACAAAACAACTGAAGAAAAACCTGTACATCGTATGGCTAGATCTTGCCAATGCATATGGATCTGTTGCACACGTACTAATTCAAGCAGCTATGGACTTCTTTTGGATTCCGGAAGATGTTCAACGAATGCTGTTGTGTTACTACGATAATTTGAGGATGTGATTTACAGCAGGAAAGTTCACAACGGAGTGGCAACAGCTTGAAGTAGGTATTGCAACTGAATGCTCGATATCAGTCATCTTATTTGTGCTAGTCATGGAGATGTTACTAAGATCAACAAACAGTGAGAAATCTGTTACAAAGACACCATTAAGGGTTTTTATGGACGATGCTACTGTATTATCAGAAAGTAGAGAAGCAGGAGATGGAACGTTAGAGTGGTTGGACGAACTAATAGGATGGGCGAAAATGAAATTCAAAGCCAAAATATCTTGAAGCGTGGCTTTTGTGAAAGGAGTCAAAAAAAAAGTGAAATTCAGGATAGGAGGTGAAGATATGCCAACGGTGAAAGAACAACCAGTGAAGAGTTTCGGCAGATGGTACAGAGATTTACTAAATGATAAGAAGCAAAGCAAAGAAACACACGATTTAGTGGAACAAGGATTAATGGCAATTGACAGAACAACATTACTGAAGAAATCTAAATGTTGGATACTGCAAGTTGGACTGTACTTAAGGACAATGTGGCCATTGCAAATGTACGAAATAGCCTCGTGTAGAGTAGAAAGGATGGAACAAAGATGCAGTGTGTTTATCAGAAAATGGTTTGGTCTTCCAAAACCACTGAATATAACTGCACTATATGGAGAAACCAGTGCTGCAACTACCGATAACATCAGTCGCTGAAGAATATAAGGCAGGAAAGGCAAGGACAGTAATGATGCTAAGGTATTTGAAAGATCAAAACAGGGAGGAAATGGAAAGCGGAAGAGGCAGTAAACAGGGTGATGGGAAAGCTAAGGCATGCAGATATAATCAGAGCAACGCAAGAAGCAAGAGCTGATCTAGGGTTGCACAATTTCAAGCCATTTTGCATGAGCAATGTAAAAGAGGTGAAAGAGGCAGTGGAACACGAAGGGAGAAAGGAGGAAGAAGAAGGGCGAAGTGTACATTTGGTGCAATGTAGTCAACAGAGACAGTGCCGGAGAGGGGAGGAATATGTAGTCAGTCGCAGAATCTCATGGAAGGAACTTTGGGCTTGGGAACAAGCAAGGACATCTTTCCTGATCAAGTCTACCTCCGACGTTTTGCCTTCACCGGCGAATTTAGTCCAGTGGAACATACAAACAACTTATGAATGTAGATACGGAGAGAAAGCGGCGGTGAGACATGTTGTATGAAACTGCAGACTAGCACTAGACAGATATACATGGCATCACAATCAAGTCCTTGGTGTCATAAGCGCAGCACTCAAGGAGAAGATTGAGGGATGTAATAGGGGAGAATATCCAAAAGTGGAAAAGCACGGAAAAATATACTTCCAGAAGGAGGGAAAACGACATAAGGCCAGGCCTTCAAATAAAATATACGAGACAGACGAAAGATGGAAGATACTGGGAGCTGGCCGCGGATTTGGAAACTGTTAATATTTCCACTCATAAAAACAACAAATAGACCGGACTTAATCCTATGCAACACAGAATGGAGAATTGGAATTTTGCAAGAGCTGACAGTGCCATGGGAAGAGAACATCGCTAATGCAGAACAACGGAAGGAGAAGAAGTATAAAAAATTAATCGAAGAGTACAGAGTACAGGGATGGACTGTCGAGTATTACCACCTGGCAGTGGTGGTTAGAGGCTTCATTGAAAGGAAAATGACGACGTTATTTAAAGAAGGGTTGCATTTTCAAGCTCAGAGCTGAGAAAAGTAATAAGGAGGTTACAGGAGGCAGTCGAAAAAGCCAGCTTCTACATACATGGCTGAAAGCTATAACATGCCGATTGGGAAATAGCGCCGCTAGTTGAGGCTGACTGACACTTAAGCAGCATCGCTGATTGACAGGTGGGCCAATGTAGCGATCTCGTTCATAGCGCGCCCTCCTCCTGGTTCGAAGGTTTGTACCACCAAACGGCTGGTTGGCTCTGGCTGCAGGAACTGAAACTAACATAACGCTGTTGGAAAGCAGGTTTAGAAGGGCACCCTTCCCCTCCATTGGTCAGTTGAAGCTTAGACAGTGGCTGCTGGAGCCTACCGGCAAGTATTTATAAGGAAATTTGGCAGGATGGTTATTTGCCCGATGACATTCGTTGACGCTGCATCGAAAAAACAAAAGAAAAAAGGAGAAAGAAGAAACGCACTCAACACCAGAGCTGAAGACACCTCTGAAAGGAGGGGATGGCACCATGTCGAAAACGGTAGAGGAGTAGGGGCCGAAACTGGACGTGGTTCCTTCTGATGATGTCTTTAGCCACTGAATCCATAAAGGAGCTGTTGAGTTAGTGAACCACGAAATGTGGTTGGAATTTCTCCTACACACACACACACACACACACACACATATATATATATATATATATACTAGCTGAATTATCTGGTAATATCCGGAAAAGTGGGGGTTATTTCCAGTTCCTGCTATACTGTTTCATGTCTTATCCTGTTCCCCGTTCAGTTCTCATTTAAATTAGAAACAAATTTACAAATAGACGCTGATGTGTGATAAGTTTACAAATACTGGCAAGTAATACAGTTAAATCATAAAATTGATTGATTGTAATGGTAAGGTAATATCAAATTTGAATTGGTGGATGGCTGGAAGGACGAGAGGATTGACGATGTGTGACTATGAAATGATTGATGATTGATTATTATCAATTTTGCAGAGTCTCTTGATATACTACATTTTAGGTTTTGCTCATCGGAGTCGAGCACAGAGTCAATTGACTTGTAGCTGCAACGCTCATCAGGCAGCTGATCCAGGGGCTTGATATTCAAATCATCCACTGCCACATTCTTTGGTGCGAAGATGGCATGCGTCCTAAGCCAGGTTTGGTCTTTAAATTGAACCCCCAGGTTTTGTTCCATAGCTAAAACTATTTCATTCTTAACATAAATTGTAAAATAGTACACAACTTAAGCTACATGTAAGAATATAAAAACATTCAGAGGAATTGTTTCTTTACATTGCATCTTCAATACTACTTCAATACTACTTACAAAGAATTTTACATCACCTCAAGATTCTAATGGTTCAGAAAAATATTCAATTCCATCTTAGAATTTTCCACAGGGTACTACTAATATTTCTTTCTCTCTCTCTCTCTCTCTCACTCACCCACTCTCTCCCCTCTCTCTCTCTCTCTCACTCGCCCACTCTCTCCACCCCTCTCTCTCTCTCTCACTCGCCCACTCTCTCCATCCCCTCTCTCTCTCTATATATATAATTAAAACACTAGGGTAAAAAAAAATGGATATTAATTAATATCTATTTAGGATCTTTTTTAAAACGGGGGCCACATTTTTCATTAACGAAACACTTTGAAACTTGGAACACTGGTAGAATGTGTCATATAAAACATCTTTTTCTCTTAGTCTTCTTAAAAAAAAAAAGAAATCCATAAATTATTCCATGTTAAAGTTGTCGTATTTCTGTAATTTCAACCAATCACTGACGTCCATTCAGCCGATATACATTAAGCGCCGACTACATAAACAAACGATTCTGAAACAATTAACCCTAACCCTAACCCTAACTCTAACCCTAACTCTAACCCTAGGGTTAGGGTTAGGGTTA
>NC_068982.1:60425374-60430207 GCF_001194135.2 Octopus bimaculoides | reverse complement strand
TATATATATATATATATATATATATATATGTATATATACTAGCTTTATAGCCCGTTGTTGTTGGGCAATTTTTACAATACAATGTCTTGTATAAATTTTTGTTTATTGCATGTCAGACCATGCTTTCTCCGACAGACAGCCCTCTTGATCAGGACAGATTTGTGGCAATTTTTCAGAAAAAAACTTCGTTGGTGATCTTTTCCCTTTTTGAATTATTTACATGTTTGTTCTACCATTTTACATGACTTCATTTATTAAAACTTCAGAGGTTCTTTGGTCATTGTAATGCTTTGTTTTCGTTTGTTAAATAAAAATTCCTCCTTGTAATGATTTTGCTTTCATTTTGTGATAGACAGCTATCATGCAGAAAGTACTAGCTTCCAAATCTTGTTTTCTGATTAGGTAAAATTGATTAAACTTTGAACACCAGTAACATTTTACTGCAATTTTTCTGGAACAAATAACAAAATTGGATTTAATGTGAACAACAGGAAAGTCTCTATAAAAGTAAAGAGACAGACATGAAACAGTGTAATGGGAACTGAAATTGTCCCCCACTTTTCTGGGTAATACCAGGTAATTCAGCTACTATATATACATATGTATACACACACATGCACACACACACACACACACACATATATATATATACATACGTAGCATGGCCTTCCACTCAGTTTGTGAACTCAATTTACTCACAAGGTCAGGGGCTAGAGAAGACATTTGCCCAAGCTACCATGTAGAAGGACTGAACCTGAAAATACATGGTTGAAAAATGAGATTTGTTATCACACAACCAGGCCTGCACCTACACAGCCATGAAGTATTTATTAGGAAATATTTACTGATTGTCTTTTAGTAAATATCATATTGGTAAACATTTAAATATCGTATGTCTCATCATATCTGTATTCTTACTTCTATTTGTTTTTAAATTTTAGTTTTTACGCAGAGAGCATTAATTGGATCATTTATGTCATTTTCTAAACAACTTGTCAATTATTCTGGTATATATAATCATAATATGGGTATCATTTATTTATTAGAAACAAAAATCCTTGATTCTATACATTGTGAAAAGAAAACATAAAAGTATTCTTAAGGTTACAACAAAAAGCTATATGTTTCTAAAATGTTTTAGTGCTATAGATAATATTGCAATTGCCTTATATCCTAAATTCAGTAAGAAGCTGGTGCTATATAGATCTTAAACTGTTAATATACAAAACTCTACATTGGTTAGCATTTACAGAGATTACATTTCAAATCTCACATTTCTTTCAACTGTCTTATTTATTTGCTTTGTGCATTCAAACATGTTTTGTTCTACATGTTTTATTGAAATACTAGAAAACCTTGACTTGACACATGGCAAATGTTTTAGTCATCATTATATCATAAGTGACCTGTGTTTACAGACTATTAACTAATACAAGGGAAGTCTGTGCAATAGATTGTTTTCTCATGTTGTCAAATCTATCATATTAGATGTACATTTGTCAACTTCAGATGTTTTAGTGAAGGTATTTTGAAGAAGGATTTTATAAGACAAAAAGATATGGATTACACACTTTTTCGAAATGTAATATTAGCTGTATATTTTGTACAAAATTAATGATCTGTATGATGACAAAAACAGTTACTTGGTAGAAAATGAAAATACAGACTGCAGCAGGGTACTTCCGATGACAATAAGAGCTAGTATTTAGTAGTACTAGTTTTAGAAGATACCATTTCATATAATAAGTGTTTCCCAACTTGATCAGTGTGTTTAACATAACACAATTAACAAAAAAAAAAAAAAAAAGAAATTATGAAGATTCACTTGTGACATTTAATCTGATATCCATTCTTATTTTACAATGTACAAAGCATTAGATTCTAATTAAAAGGTTCTTGGTAAATCAATGAAGAGAACCAGAACTCTTAAGGCAAAGGTAGAAGCATTTGAGAAAGTTCCAACTGGGTCTAGTCAAGGAGGAATGAAGGTGAATTTCAGAAGGCATAATTTACCCTACATTCAAAGGTATCTTGGACTGAAGGAGTTACAACATGCAAAGTACCTCAGCTCTGGAGTACCTTGATTACTCAGTAAAGTGCAAGTTACAATGCAGGCAAGTAGTACAGATCATGGCAACAGAAGGGTGTCCAGGAGTCATGATATGAATGAAGCCTGGACCCCTTTGAGTGTAAGGAGTTAAGGGTCAAAACATTTGCATCCATCTTCTCTGAAGACCTCCTGCTGTTCAGCCCTCCCTAGAGTTTCTTACTGCTACAGGGAAAAATAAACTTGTATTATTATCATTATGGCTAGATTCCAACCTGGGCTGCAACAATAAAGTCTACCCACTATGCTTCTTGGCCCATCATCATTGCCTTGAGGTCCTGGATACATTCCAGGCCAGGATACATTCCAATCAAGTTCCAAATGTAAGTGTAACGCCGTTTTCCTCTTCTTAAATCGACATGAAGTGGTTTCCATAAAACTAATTTGGATGCTTCCAGTTCAGGTTGGCACAAGCAGTGACCATATAGTTGCCTGATCTTGGTGCCATTTCACATTTACAATTATCAACTTGTGCAATTATCTATTTCTGAGTTTTCTTTTTCTTTTCAGTTTTAATACTTTTCTTTTATTCTTTTACTATTTTATTTGTTTCAGTTATTAGACTGTGGCCTTGCTGGGTCACTACATTGAAGACTTTTAGTCAAACAAATTGACCCTAGCATTTATCTTTTAAGCCTGGAACTTATTCTGTTGGTCACTTTTGCTGAACCACTAAGTTACAGAGACATAAACACACCAACACTGATTGTCAAGCAGTGGTGAGACACACGCACACACACACACACACGGCGAGCTGGCAGAAACGTTAGCACGCTGGGCAAAATGCTTAGCAGTATTTCGTCTGCCTCTACGTTCTGAGTTCAAATTCCGCTGAGGTCGACTTTGCTTTTCATCCTTTTGGGATCGACTGAACAAGTACCAGTTATGCACTGGGGTCGATATAATCGACTTAATCCGTTTGTCTGTCCTTGTTTGTCCCCTCTGTGGGTAGTAAAGAAATAACACACACACACACATACACACACTATGATGAACTTCTTTCAGTTTCTCTCTACTAAATCCACTCCTACTATAGCCTGTGGCTATAGTAGGAGACATTTTCCCAAGGTGCCATACAGTGGAACTGAATCTGGGACCATGTTGTTGGGAAACAAACTTCCTATCACACAGCCACGCCTGCAACTATATACACTATTTGTAGATGATTTGTAAACTATTTTAAGTTTTTAATATTTTAATGTCATAACAGTGGCAAGCTGGTAGATTCGTTAGCACATCGGGCAAAATACAGGGGACAAACAACAACAGCTACATGTTGCCTTAAAGTCTTATTCAATATTATCTTAATCTCTAATCTACAAACATGAGCCTTTTAAAATTATTAGAAATTCCTATACTTTCAGAGTATAAAGAAAATTTTGAGAATGTCTCTGTGTTGTAAATATATATAATACTTGCAAACACACTCATACACGTGCACACACACACACTCACACACACACACATTTTATACATATGGATGAAAACAAGATTATTTAGTGGATGTGCATATAACATGGCTTAGGGAATAGTGATTTAATTGGATCTCTTTTACTTGTTGGTTTTAGAGTTGTAGCACCCATCTCAGAGAGAGATTTTATCCCCTAATTGCACAGATAATCTCAGTTAACAGAAGTTTTTCAACTGACAATTTTACATATGTGACATCCTGCCATATACATATATGAAAGATTTTTTTATACTAAATCCTAATTTTGATTCAATATATTTTCCTCAATTTAATTTTTTTTTTGTTTTTAATTTCCATCTTTCCTCTGCTAAGATCATAAACAAAAACAAGAAATCCTTGATTTTTAAAACTATTTAATTATTATTATATTTAGTCAGGTTATTTTCCTACCACACTCCAAAAGAAATTCTGAAGTATTTCATATTAAGTAAGCCATTACTGTACACAGAGATGTCAGCAGGCTGATCAATTAAGGAGTAAGTTTTAACAGTTGAGAAAGTTAACAATTCTACGTGATGGCAACATACGATGAAGAAGTTGATAACTGTAATAGCAACCTCAGATCATTGCCTGAGGTGACAAACAGCAGCACTTACATGACCTTTCAGTAAGCAATGCCTTTCACTGACATCATGAACAGTAAAAACGTTTGGGGATTTTCTGAATTCCATATATGTGTGTGTGTGTTCACCCCCACACCCATATGCATATATATATATATATATATATATATATATATATATACATATATGTATATATGCATATACATATATGTATATATGCATATACATATATGTATATATATATATATATATATATACATATATGTATATATGCATATACATATATGTATATATATATCAATATATATATACATATATGTATATATGCATATACATATATGTATATATATATATATGTATATATGCATATACATATATGTATATATATATATATATATATATATATATATATATATATATATATATATATATATATATATATATATATATATATATATACATATATGTATATATGCATATACATATATGTATATATATATATACATATATGTATATATGCATATACATATATGTATATATATATATACATATATGTATATATGCATATACATATATGTATATATACATATACATATATATGAATATATACATATGTACATATATATATATATGTGTATATATATGTATATGTGTATATATATATATATATATATATATATATATATATATAT
>NC_068982.1:60418864-60425286 GCF_001194135.2 Octopus bimaculoides | reverse complement strand
TATATATATATATATATATATATATATATATATATGTGTATATATATGTATATGTGTGTGTGTGTGTATATATATATATATATATATATATATATATATACGTATATATATATACACACATACATACACATGCACACATATATCTATATCTATCTACCTATCTATTTATACACGCACACGCATGCACGCACACACACACTTGACTACATATTTTTGTTCACAATTAATGATATCTTAACTTGATTTATTCTTGGGCAATATTTCTGGGAGTTATGACACATGGCACAAGAGAAAAATATTTTCCTTTAAGATATTCGGAGAAGAATATTGGCTTGAAAATATTTTAAAATGTTTTAATTGAAACAATTATAATATACCTTTTTACAACTGTACCAAAACCATCTTTCAGCATATTAATGAATAATCCAGGAATATGTCTATTTGATTTGATGTTCAAGTTAGGTTATGTCAGTAAAATAAAAATAATATGAATTCCTATATAGTTTTAAATATTTTATGGATTTCGTTAATAGGATTCTGCAATGAAGTAATAAAATTGTTAAAAATGTCTCCTAAAATCATTGATCCAAACCTGAAAGCTACTTAGTTTCTGCAAATGAATTTTCTGAGCAGATACAGTATTTATTCATCATTCTGGTAGCTGCCTTCATTCATTACACTTCCAAAAGCACAAAGAATTTGCAGGGTATTAGCATCTTTTCCTGCACCATTGCCAACTTCTTTGTTAGCAATGAGCTCTGTTCATTTTTTTCCAGGGATTATCTGGAAAACTTCTGTTTGTAAGTTTGTTATACGCGTACAGCTAATAATATCTATGCTGCATATGCTGTTTATGAATTGCACAGCAAATGTCAAATATTTATTTGGTGGTTTCCATGGGTATTCTTGACTACAATTTGTATTGGCTGAATTCTAATCTATCAGTAGACATAATGTAAAAGAAACAAGCTGAGAGTTCTTTATGGACTGTGGATAGCTAGTTGCCTTCATTTACCATTATTAGGGATAGACACCCTGAGTGTGAGAGACTGATGGCATTTGGACTTGTAATAGTTGTCAGCAAAAAGAATGTGAAAATAGTTATGATAATGAGTATCTCATCATTATTCCATGAGATTTTCATCATTATTGCATGTTAATATTTATAATATCACAATACGTCCCACAAACAAAAAAATGCAATCCTTTACTATAAAATAATACATTTACTGAATCTTTAATAAAACAAACAGTAAAAGCTGCTGACCTTACCCAAAATCTCAACACTATGCTTTGAGAAGAGTTAATTCACAGTAAAATATATCTCTATCTTAAAATATGGCAAATATATTAGCATCAACAAGGGGATCCTGTCATAAAGCACTAGTTTTAATTATTTATGAAGATTTTGTTATTTGCAAACCTGTCCAACTCCTGCATATATAAATTTTATTTCAAAATTATCAGAGATGAAATTTGGTTGTTGATAACTGATGAATAATGCTTAATACTACTATAATTCTGTTTAAAATTACAAAGTTTTCTTGTGACAAATTCATTAATAAATAATCAAATATCATGTTTTATTGAAATAAATAAATTTCACAACATTAAAAAGTTAATAAAGAAAGCCTCTCTAAGGTAATTTAAATAGTATGTTAAGTATATCATAACTGCAGGAAAGTGGTACAAAATATAGTATGATATTTCATATTGACAAAACTGCATTCCAAATATTTGGTTTTCTTTCCAAAGCAAGAAAATACTTCAGCACTGAGCAGTGGCAGATACATTCAGACACTGCTCAGTTATCCAGGACTGAGGATGGCGTTACTGCAACACAGAAGTGTCCTAAACTTCATTAAAAACTTTAAAAACAAAAAGATGGTTGTCAAAAGCTTGCTAACATATTGATTTCAAATTTTGGCAAAAGGCCAGCAATTCTGAGAAGTGGGTTAAGATGATTACATCGACTCCGACTCCAGTACTCAGCTGGTACTTATTTTATTGATCTTGAAAGGATGAAAGGCAGAGTTGACCCTGGTAGAATTAGAACTCAGAGTGTGAAGATGGACAAAATGCCACTGAACATTTTGCCTGGTGTGCTAACAATTCTGCCAGTTGGTCACCTTAAAGCTCACTAACATATTAAAGCCACAAAGTAACTAATATATGACAACCACAAAATTACTAACATACTACAAACACAAGTTTACTAACATATTAAAACCATGGGTTAACTAGTATAATACAGCCATAGGTCTATGCATATGCTACAAACACAACTACAGGCTAAGATGTTACAAACATAGGCTCACAGACATTCAGTCATTGTTTCTTCTCTCTACCTTTAATAACCCATGCATCTCTGAAATAGCTAACTGTAAAACTTATTCATACAAGGCCACCAATATACTCTATCGTTACATTCATTATACATCACCACTCAAATCTTGCAGTAATCACTTTGATCAATCATTTTCTTTACAACTGCAGCCTTCTGAAATTTTCTTCCTGTTCATATTTGTCCTGCAGATATTGTATTGATCTCACTTATTTGCTTAGGCCTACAATATGATCACTTTTCTTCAGAGATTCAGTTTTATGAATTTATATGTCAAAATTGAAGTTACTGTTAATAATTCCAAAGCAATTAATTAATATTCAAATTCGACCTTTTGTTATAAACAGGTGTATGACAAGGTACCCAAAAGTAACCGGAAAAGTTCTCTGTGGCACAAGCCCGTTGTAGTTCAGGTTTCTGCCACTAGAATCTACTTGATGCGACCCTCAGGCATCAGTCTGCCAACCGGTGGCATTGAGTGAAGTCGTACTGCCAAGTAGTGCATCTTTGTTTTGCAGTGCTTCTCTCCTGTTTTTTTTTTTTTTTTTTTTTTTTTTTTGTAATGGTTGAAACAAAGGAACAGTGTGCTTCCATGAAATTCTGTTTTCTGCTGGGGAAAACGGCAGCTAAGACAGTTACTATGCTTCAAACAGCTTACAATGACGCCACCACGAGCAAAATACAAGCTTACAAGTGATTTTCACACTTTAGGAATGGTCACTTGTCACTTGATGTCCAACCTCATTCAGGGTGACTGTCGACCTCCTGAATGAATGAAAGCATCATAAAAATTCATGAACTGATCTTGGAAGACTGTCGCCAAACAACTGACGAACTTGTTGATATGATTAGTGTGTTTTGGAACTCCTGCCAACGAATTTTGAGTGAAGAATTGTGAATGAAAAGAATTGCAGCAAAATTTGTGCCTCGCTTGCTCATGGAAGATCAAAAGCAGTCACCACTGAATGTGTGTCATGAACTGAAAGAACAGTTGGAAGTTGATCTGGACCATTTTTCAAAGGTCATCACTGGTGATGAAAGTTGGTGCTATGGAATTTGCAGATGTGGAATAGGTGACATAAAAACCAATGGAGGCATTAAAAGGTATAACTTAGCAAGAGTTCCAGGATTGCTTCAAACAGTGGAACATGTGTCTGGACCGATGCATTGCTTCAAATGAAGAATACTTTGAAGGCAGTAAAAGTGCAAAGATGTGAAACTAAGTGAATAAACTAATGTTGCAAAATTCTAGTTTCTTTTAGGTACTCCCTAGTATTTGCCTTTCTATTATCTTTATTTCTGAAGCAGTAACAATATCTCTTACTTTGAGAAGTTGTTAAAGCAATGAGCTGGCAGAATCATTATCATGCCAGACCAAATGCTTAGCGGCATTTCGTTCATCTTTACGTTCTGAATCCAAATTCTGCTGAGGTTGACTTTGCCTTTCATCCTTGTTGATAAAATAAGTTCCAGTTGAGCACTGGGATCCATGTAATTGATTTACATCCTCCCACAAAATCACTGGCCTTGTGCCAAAATTTGAAACCATTGTGAGAAGTTGTCATTCTCCAGCTCTAGAACAACACTGATTAAGCAAACATATTATAAACACACTGTAGAGGCGCAATGGCCCAGTGGTTAGGGCAGCGGACTCGCAGTCATAGGATCGCGGTTTCAATTCCCAGACCGGGCGTTGTGAGTGTTTATTGAGCGAAAACACCTAAAGCTTCACGAGGCTCCGGCAGGGGATGGTAGTGAAGCCTGCTGTACTCTTCCACCACAACTTTCTCTCATTCTTACTTCCTGTTTCCATTGTGCCTGTAATTCAAAGGGTCAGCCTTGTCACACTGTGTCACGCTGAATATCCCCGAGAGCTACGTTAAGAGTACACGTGTCTGTGGAGTGCTCAGCCACTTGCACGTTAATTTCACGAGCAGGCTGTTCCGTTGATCGGATCAACTGGAACCCTCGACATTGTAAGCGACGGCGTGCCAACAATATAAACGCACTCCAGCCTTGACTATCCCATCATATTTTCATGCAATGAGTTCAGTTCTACATCACTAAAAGTGTCCTGCATTTTCGTAGGTCGGATTTTTTTGTAGTAAGAAGAATACTTGTCACCACACTAGTGTATTTTGTTTAGTTACTTGTTGATGGTAAACAAAATAAATTTGATAAATTTATCTAAATATTGGTGTTATTATTGGCTATTTCTATCAATTTTTTTTTCATATTTACAATATGAATGGTTTCTGTGGTGCCATAACAGAAACTCATAAACATCCCTCCCCCTCTAACTAATTAAACAAACCCAAAACATTGAGAAACACATTTATTTTTATGTGTGTGCATGTGTATATACATGTGTGTGTGTATCTATCTATATATATATATATATATACATATACACAGACATATATATGTATGTATGTGTGTATATATATATGTATGTATGTGTATGTATGTGTGTATGTATTTATGTATGTATGTGTATATACGTACATATGTATAGATCAACAGTGTCACCTTTTACCCAAACATCAAAACTTTTTTATATGTTGCAGTCTTACCAACTTTACAATCAAGTTTTCTTTGTATGTTTAACCTGTTGTTTTCTATCCACTGCAGTATTACCTTGTAATGGTTCTTCTTCACTATCCACGGTTCACAGACAGACAACCTCATATTTCTAATGAAGAAATTATACATTTAATGGAAAGAGAAGCTCTTTGTTAACTGAAAAATTCCCTCAGTTTCTTCCAATCACGTGTATTCTTCTGATGTCATATTAAAGAATGTTAAGGCTTCACCCCAACACTCTTTAGGTCACCTAGGTAACAAAACTTGTCTACATTTTTCAGTGAAATATTCCAGTAGTTTATAACATTTAGATTTAAATGAATAAATAAATTACTTTGAATATCTATGTTGTTTTATTATATGTGTATATATTAGAATTTAATACAATAAAACTTTTTGTATAATAAATTTTTCAGCTTTTCTTCTACATAGATAAATTCAGATTTAAAATGTTCACCTTTTGTTAATGTTGCATTCATTTCAATGGAAATTTTCACATCTGAAAACATTAGAATTTTACACATCCTCTAGTTTTGGCCTCATTTGTGAAGCAATGTTTGGTACAGAACCTATTTGGTTAAAAGTTAACGCGTTATTATTTAGGTTCAGTTTGTGCGTCAGACTAAGTAAATTGGTTATTTCACTTCTTTACAAGAAATTTTATTGACATTATGAAACAATAACTGAACAAAAGGCTGAATATCTTCCAAGCATGTAATTTATTTGGGTATTTTGCAAAAGGTTGTTTTTTTTTCCTATTGAAATTATTCTTTGATAATGTAACTTTTTTTGGTTACTGATAGCATTCATATTTTAGTAATACAGAAAATAGGGAGAAAATATAGATTGAGGATCTAATGGCAGGGAAAGTAATATTCAAAGCCATTTCTTAGGTCTAGGCTGGATTTTAAATCTTGAGTGTTGAAATAAAAGAAACTGAAATAATATTTATGATAATAATAATAATAACAACAATGATAATAATAATAATAATAATAATAATATCAATAATAATAATATCAATAATAATAATAATAATATGAATTTTTTTATTTATTAATTGTTTTTTTTTAAATACATATTTTACCTGTGAATTTGCGTGTGTAAACTGGGAATGCATACAATGAGTTTCTCTGCCCTAGGTGTATGGAAAACACTCGGCAAGAAATGGAAGAAAATTTGAAGAAAGAAGAAAAAACGCAACATAATAATAATAATAATAATAATAATAAAATTGATTGGATGGAATAAAATCCAAGCAATTAATACATAGGTGATAGCATCACTTTGGTATGGAGTGGGAATTATAAAATGGCAAAAGAGAGAAGTGAAGAAAATGGATAATAAGACCAGAAAAATGTTGACAGTACATGGAGCCTTCCACCCTAAGAGTGACACGAATAGGCTGTACTTGTCCAGAAGAAAGAGTGGGAGAGGTTTGATCAGTTGCCAGGACTGTACTGAAGCAGAGAAAAATAGCCTAGGGTGGTATATA
>NC_068982.1:60418678-60418854 GCF_001194135.2 Octopus bimaculoides | reverse complement strand
AGGAAAAGAAAATGTATGGTCAATTTGCAAGAGATGTGAACACCAAGACAGATACAGAGGACCAGTGGCTATGGATGAGGAGGAGTGACCTGATGATCGAGACAGAAGCACTCATATGTGCAGCTAAGGAACAAGCATTAAGGACCAACTATATGAAGTGCAGAATAGACAACACT
>NC_068982.1:60409187-60418668 GCF_001194135.2 Octopus bimaculoides | reverse complement strand
CTGTACTTGTCCAGAAGAAAGAGTGGGAGAGGTTTGATCAGTTGCCAGGACTGTACTGAAGCAGAGAAAAATAGCCTAGGGTGGTATATAAAAAATGCCATGGAGTCACTGTTGAAACACATGAAGAAGGCTGGTATCATCAAAACTGAAAATTGTGTAACGAAAGAAAAATTTAAACAAGAAATGAACAAAAAGAAAAAGCATGGAAGGAAAAGAAAATGTATGGTCAATTTGCAAGAGATGTGAACACCAAGACAGATACAGAGGACCAGTGGCTATGGATGAGGAGGAGTGACCTGATGATCGAGACAGAAGCACTCATATGTGCAGCTAAGGAACAAGCATTAAGGACCAACTATATGAAGTGCAGAATAGACAACACTACTGATAATGACAAATGCAGAATGTGTAGTGAGAGAGGTGAAATAGTATGGCACATTGTTAGTGAATTCCTGAAATTGGCACAACATGAATACAAAAGACACCATGACAATGTATGATAATCGACATAGCATGCTCTGGTGACAACAGGATTAATGTGAAAGAAGAAGAAAAAATAAACTATGATGATTTGAAGAGAAAAATACGAAGGTTGTGGTCAATGAAGAGAGTAGACATGGTACCAATAGTATTAGGTGCACTTGGAAGTATCAGCACTCAACTATCAACAAGTGTGAAGGTAGAACACCTGTAAAAATCAACATTGCTTGGAACTACAAGAATTCTTCGCAGGGTTCTTGAAGCATGACCAGTAAACAAGTGTCACCTTAGTCTGCTGGCTGTGGACAGCTGACACTTTCCATCATACCCAGCAAAATAAGCTGTGAGTTTTTATATAATAATGATAATAATAATAATAATAATAATAATAATGATTGTGCTAGCTCACTGCCTTAAATAATGATAATAATAATAATAATAATAATAATAACAAATATATATAACATACAGAAAATTGCACTACTGGGCACTGCACACATCCTACGCAAAACACTTAATACAGTAACCATAAGAGCATCACAGCAAACCACAGCACATACCCAAGGTACACAGAACTGCGCTCGGTAGTGAAGTGAAAGCACACTATAAAAATAAAATTACTGAATAATAATAATAATAATAATAGTAGTAGTAGTAGTAATAATAATAATGATGATAATAATAAATGCCCTGATGCAGTACCAGGCACTGAACCTCATAGCTTCTGATTATCACTGATTGGAAGTGTTATCATCTACATTGTTTTGCCTTGGTGTAAAAGATGAGGTACAGCAAATATTCTGCTCAATATCACAGATTTGCTTGTCATTTGTTTGACTTTAACCAGTTGAGCATGTCCCTTGGTGGCTGACAATATGTGTATCTCTGATCACAAGTGGAAATAGTGGGGGAGCATCATAGTCATGTGTTGAGAGGAATTCTTTGTGGTTTGAATAATTCACCTTCGGAAACATGGTTGTTTTGTACATCATCCTTAAACAAGCCTTATTCAGGGAAATTTTGAGCAGGACGGGCTACTCAACCTCAAGAAAATTCTAACTGGACCCCACCTGCAAAGTCATGCACTATTTATCTTGATATGAAATCACCATGTTGCGTACATATGGTTGTGATGCATATGCCTGGTGTACATTTATTAGATGAGTAGTCATGATGGGCTTTGTACATTTTACCCCAGTGTCACTTTGATGGGATGTTCTGCTCTCTCACTCAATAATGATGATGAGGATGATAATAATAATCATGATAATAATAATAATACTATTTTTCACGATGATATAAGAATGTTCTAGAATGAAATAATGTTATGAATAAAGAAACATAGGGCTCAATCTAGAAGTTATGCTTATGTTGGAAGATTCTATTTAGTACAGCAAAAGGTTCCTCTCATAAACAAGGTATAAGAATGGCTTAAAAAGGTGAGCATTGAGAGAATTAAAAAAAATGTAGCAATGTCTTTGATAATAGGAAAATTTATTTTTGTATCAAGTTGCAGTAATCATAAAATGAGGAATGAAAATTGAAAGTCTTGCACTTAAAAAGTATAGAAAATTTTAACAAGAAAAGCAAATATTTGTTTCATTTTAACAATTGCTGAATTTATTACAGAATTAGTAAGGATGAAGATTTGATCCTAGAGTGTGAGTGTTGTAAATTGATTTCAATTTTCTTTAGTTAGAAAAGGATGAATGTCATGATATTTCATTTCCAAGTCTCTCAAAATAAAGGAACATTCAACAAAGAACAATATAGGAATTAGCATATACTTTCTAATAAATATCTATTCTCTTAAGACCATCAATTTAGCCTGGCTAAATATTTGATGTTTTGATATTAAACATTTGATGATATAAATTCATTTAGTTATTTTGCTATCTTCTTATTTTAATTACTATTTTCATTATTAATATCTTATTTGTAAAAAAAACAACAAAACAATTATACATATATTTGTGTATATATATATATATATATGTACATATATATATATGTACATATATATATATATATATATATACACATACATATATGCATATATATACACATACATACATACATACACACATAAAAGAACCCCCTAAAAGATAACCAAGAGAAAGCTTTTAACTCCAATTGAAGGTAGATACAACATCATTAATACCATAAAATGTCGTTAGAGAGGAAAAATTGAAGGAATTCTTTGTTCCGTCCCTGATGTAACAATTTTCTATGTGAGACTGGAGAAGTGAGGTATGACAAGATGGATACATGTATGAAAAGAATTGACAAGAAATGTCATCACCGAGGAAAGTTTTTTCTTTTGGCTAACGTTTACATTTTTTACATTTTTAATGTTTTTTTGTTTTGTTTTAGTTTGCCTTCTCTTAGGGTAATATCTGAAAAGAAAGTGGAAAGCATTTTCTTTAATCTTTTTAAACCTCGTTTTCTCTTTGTGCTCATGGTTTGGTGCATAAAAAAATGAAAAAAAAATGCTGACTGTTCTGATGTACATTGGATGAAAATCAATCTACTAAGAAAGCCTTTTGAAAATACAATCAACATTAACTTTGGCAATTGACCTCACAGCCAGAACAAGGGAGAAAGACTACCACTATCCAAATGCAAACTGTTGTTCTTAGTTGTTATAGTCTAGTTTATTTATGAAAATTTTATTGTTTTCTTGTTTCCCCCATTCATGATAGATGATTTTTAAGAACAGGCAGATCCATGCATTTTTTTTTATCTGCTAGAAGAGCAAAGCAATCATACTTTTTTTTTTAATCTTATCTGTTGATGTACAATATTCTATTTCTTTCTTTTTGGAAACTCTTTTCAAAGTTTATAATATTTTTTTTTTATCTGTATTATTTAATATATATTTTGTCTATTCACTTCTTCTATTTGGAAAGAATTTCCCTCATGTTCAAAACTTGCCCAACCTTAGTCTAATGCTTACCCTATTGATATCAATACTTGCTTTGTTATTAATGAGATTTATTTCATTTTTCTACTTTTTATATGATGAACTAAGTATAGTTGATATCTGTCAAATCTCTGTTACTTTTACAAAAATGTTATATTTAATCTCATCTTTTGCTTTATGTCACATTATCTATCATGTGGTTAACTTTATGTAGATTTTCATACTTCATATTCACAAGCATGCAGAATCTACTCTTAAGTGATCAGTTTTTCTCTTCATATGAAGTCTAAACACCTTATAGTTTTGGAAAGCTATTAGTCTGCTTATAGTAGTTTTTATTCCGCTGTTCATTTATTTTGTTTCATTCTGTTTTTCAGTTTATGATTTATCATTACGAAATCAGATAAATTAATGTCTTTCAAATTAATACCATCAAATTAAAACCTTTTTGATAATAATTTGAAGATTTTTTTTCATTTGTGTAAATAACTGTCTTTGGACATTTGTATCATTTCTATATTTAATTTTTTTTTTGTTTAACTTAGTTCTAAGAAACTAAATTTTTTATAACATTTCAAACAATAAAATAATAAATATTGGCTTTTATTAATTTTCAATGAGATTTCTGATTTATAAAGCAAATTATATTGCAGTAGAAATAAAGAGGTCATTTCAAACAACAAGAATTTACAAAATTTATATCTTAATTTATTGTCAAATTAGAATAAAGACTACAGAGAAAGAAACCCACACAAGGAAACCGAGGTCTATTAAACATTTAAAAAAAAAATTCTCAGATTCAGTGGACAGTTAATTATGTTTTGGTCTGTTAGCAAAATCAGAAGACCTTATACAGTGTTGTGCATTATATGTTTATGTTCAAAAGTTTAAATGTTAAAAAGTTAGATGTTTATTTTTTTAACATGGGACTATACACATGTGATTTATACAAGTGCTCCATCCATAAATCCAGTATGTTGTTCCCTCACCTGTCTTCGTCTTTTGTTTTCTGTAAATTTGAATTATATATATATACATATATATATACATACATCCTCCCACTACACACACACACACACACAGGTATCCCTTGCATGGTGGTTATCTCAGATTGTGTGATTTTGCACTTACAAGAATAATTAAGTATGACCACCAATTTTGCACTTCTGGAAACTTGGATAAATCTTGAGAATTAAAGGAGTTCATTTTCTTCTTAACCAAAAGGCAACTTAGCATTTTATCCAAGATAAAAGAAATTAATAATTTGAAAAAAAAAAAACATCATGCATACACACTCACACACACACACACACACACACACACACACACACACACACACACACACACACACACACACACACACACACACACACACACACAATAATACCACTCACAGGTGAGTATACTGGCATTGATGTAGCAACATTTGAAATATTGTCCAGGTAAATCCCACTGATGAAGACTAATCAAATTTACAATGACAAACGTGTTTGTAGAGTCTGAAATCCGATTCTAGTTGTCCATTTTTATGTTTGCTGCTCTCACACATCTTTGCCAGTGTAGAGTGTTAAGAGCACCGTCCAAGTGTGATCATTGCCAGAACAGCTGTCTGGCTTCCGTGCCAATGGTACATAAATAGCACCATTTGAGTGTGATCGTTACCAGCATCGCCTTACTAGCACTTGTGCCGATGGCACGGGAAAAAACATTCGAGCAAGATCGTTGACAGTGCCGCTGGACTGGCTCCTGTGCAGGTGGCATGTAAAATACACCATTTTGAGCGTGGCCTTTCAGGGGTCGATAAATTAAGTACCAGTTGTGTACTGGGGTCACTGTAATTGACTGGCCCCCCTCTCCCAAAATTTTGGGCCTTGTGCCTAGAGTAGAAAAAAAATTTTTTTTATAGGTTATGACTTTGATATTTTGACTCATACCTTCTTTTTTGTAGTGTCTTAGAAAAGTTTTGTGATGTCAAAAATCACAGCTTGGTCCAGCTCCACAAATGATGGTTTTCCACAGATCTGGAGTGAAAATTAAAAAAATTTTCGATTTGTCTATAATCATAATATGTATGCTGTCATTCTTATTCCGAATGTGAGAGGTGAAAAAAACAAAAACAAAAACGATTGATGTTTTCATGCTCTTGGTGTCAGAATTCAAAATCCAGAAGAACAAGCCTGCAACGTTTCACCAAATTTTATAATATTCATGAATAGTTTATTCCTGAATATTATGAAATTTGGTAAAATTGCTTTTTTTTTTTTAAACGTTTTAACTTCCACCTACCACAATTTCAGATATTACTTAGGAGTATGACAATTCATACTGCTAGTTCCTTGAAAACTAAAGGAACTTTTCACTGAAAGAACCTACTTAGTAGACATATAAATGTTGAGAAGATGCAACAATTCAATTATTAGCAGAGTCATAATATAGTTTAGCTTGGTATAATATTGCATGGTTGCCAGTTTTTTAAATACAGCCTATTTTAGTACAATGAAATATCACAATATAAATATCAGCTGAAAAAATATCACCTGCAGTTGAAAGGATGTTGCTGAAAGTTCAGATCCCTTTTACACTTGACAATATAAATAACCTATCTGAGTTATAGTATAATATTATATACATTCTATATTATATCATATTATATTTCATTGTATTTTATTGAGTACTATCATTTATGCACTGTTTTATCAGATCATTTGAACAATACCAGATACTTAATATTGCACATATGGATAACAAAGAAAAACTATTTCAGCTTGTGCTATTGTGTTAGATTTAAGATAAATCAGTGAATGTTAATGTCTCTGAGGCACGACAGGACTTGAATAGATAATGTTTGAGTTATTCTCTTAGAAAATAACCAGAAAAATATTTTGATAATTTGATAAATTATTATTTAGGGTTTATAAATATATTTCATAAAATATATATAAATTTCATGATATATTTTGGGTAAACTTTGCCAATGATATCAATTATACTCATAAGCATTATACTCATGCAAGTATATAAATGAGTTATACTCATGTGGCATGAGTGGAAAGTGGTAAACTTTCCACTCATGTCACCTGAATTTAATTAATTATGTATTTATATCAAGTATATTACTGGTATCATTTTACATTTTACTAATAGCAATAAGGTAAAACTTTAATCTCAAACTGAATTTCACATCTGAAATTCTGAGTATTGTGCTTCATGCCAGAAGTTTAACCTTGCCACAGAGAATGTATTGGTGTAACACTTGAGGACATTGATTTGATGTAATTGTTGTAAATGTTCAGCCACAGGTTAGCTCTGATTGAGCAGACATATGATAACAGACACTCCAGCCATTAATAACCTCATTTCTCCCCAGGCACATTTTATGAAGGACCACAACGTCCAGTAGGTATTTCTTACCAAGATTACAGAATATGATTTGAGGAAAATTTAACTTTTTTTTCCTTTGGCAGGATGAGGGTGATGAATTCACAAACTCATTAAGGCATTACATGAAATGTCTTGTAGCATTTGTTTCCACCATCCATCTTCTCAGTTCAAGTCTCACTGAGGTCAACCTTTACCATTCATCATTTCAGGGTCACTAATATAGTTCCAATTCATGATAGTAGACTGGTATATCAGATACCTTGCAGCATTCGTTCTGGCTTTGTATACCATAGCCAACAAAATTGGTAGATTTAAATCTGTTGCCTGGTTTAACACCACTACCTGGAGCCTCGAGTACCATTAGCAGAGATAAATCTGTTTTAAGCATTTGGGCTTTTATTTATTCCTTTACTACTTGACAACCAGTGTTAGTTTGTTGACATCTCTGTAAATTAGCAGTTCGGCAAGGGAGAGTGATCGAACAGGTACCAGAATTGAAAATATGTGCTAGGATCCAATGACAGAACAAAGTAGAGTAAAAGATAAAAGATAAAATTGTTGAAGAGAAATAAACTAGGATGCCTTAGATAACTTACATAGTGTCTTTTATCATTAGCCAACAACAAAGCTGCCATAAGTCTTGTTTGTTTGTTTTTGATCTTTTAGACAAGAGGAAAGGCATTACCTATAGCCTTTTATAGAATTCTTGAGATTGATAGGAGGTAGGAGAAAGGTATCCACTGACTGGAGATCTGGCTAGAAATGCTTATAACAAATTTGATGGAGTTCCCTGACTTTTCAACGGTCTTAATGTTGTGTTTGGCCTCCTGCAGAGCTTTCCTAAATCTTTGGGCTAGTTCGGTATGGGCTGTGGCTTCCTCTACAAACGTCACTCCTTGATATTTGTTGGTCTTGTACCACGTGTTCACCCTGTTTGCTTTGTCACAAACACTTTGTATCCTATTCCAGTCTTTACTTCTATGTCTAGGGCAGGTACTACTGGTTTCATTACATATAATGCTATCTAACTCCTTTCTAGCACCTCTGTAAACCTGAATCCTATCTTTCTGGTCATATCCAGAAAATGGGGTGCATGAAATTCTGTGCATGTTTCTTTGTTTCATAGGGTTTGCATAGTGGGGACATGTTGTTCATTATCCTAAGTCTGCTATCAGTATGTTGGTTTTCATGTTGTGTGACAAAGCTGGATTCTTGTGAACAACATATTTAGAAGCTATGGGTTTCATGTAATAGAATGGAGGAGCTTCATATTTGAGTCTCTGATGAAGCTATAAGGTGTTATTCAGGCACTCAACTATGAGTCCACTGCATCTTATAGCAGAAACAGCTGTAAGCTGATGAAGTTCAAAAGACAGTCATTTATTCCTTTGTCAACTCATTTTCCTTATATATACATACATACATATGTGTATATGTGATGAGCTTCCATACAGTTTCTCAAAAGACATTGGTTGGCTTGAGGCTATAATAGGAAGTGTCACACAGTGGGACTGAACCACAAACCATGTGGTTGCATAGTGAGCTTCTTAATTATGCTTCTTGAAGAAGTTTGAAATCATATTGCAGTTTTAGAAAGCAGTATCACATACTGTGTCCTTGTTATGATTGGTAGTTAGTTTCTCCTACACTTGGTATTTATCTCAGATAGAACAACCAATCCAGCAAAAGTTAGATATTTTGACTGTAGACATGGCAAAATTGCAATTGGTAGAAGACAAATGATGGGGTCCTTAAAACACTAGGCTGGTACTATATCAGATTTGTCAAGTGCACCCCCTTATAAACTGTAATAGTCCATGAATTGTTATAGAAATCATATAAGAGAATACATGATGATGCTCTTTAAATTTTTATATATCAGATTTGATCTTAGGATTATATATTCCATCTTGATCAATGTACATACATACATACATACATGTACATATACATATACATATATATATATATATATACACACACACATGTGTATATATATTATGTGTATACACAACACACACCCACATGCGTGTGTGGTGTGTCTGTGTATGTGTATTTGATGTTTTCTTTTGTTTTTAATTACGTGTGTTTTTCATATATAACATATTAATTAAATTGTCTTCAACATTATATTTGAATTATTTTTCCTGCTAAAAAAGAGCATTTTATGAAATTAGATATATTTTACCAATCTTTCAAGGTTTGTTTTCTCAACACCTTATTAAAATCAAATCAATATATTTGATTCCAAATGTGTACCTTCCTCTTTAGTAATAGTGTGATAAAATCTAAATTTCCCTTTTGTTTTCAAACACAGCAATTATTTTTCAATAATAGAACTGATATTTGTGAAAATTTTTAATTTTCTCTCTAAATATGTTCATATTTACACTTTGATTGAAAATTTTAAAATACAACATATATATATGTTTGTGTGTGTGTGTGTAGATATATACATATATATATATATATATATAAATATGTATGTGTGTGTACATACATACACATGCACACACACACATACACACACGTATCTGAAAAATATTAACATTTTGAAGCCATTATCAACATTACACACTGTTATTTGTTACCAGAAACCTTTATTGGATAAAAATATTGATTGTTTGTTAAAGAGAAATTGTTACTATATCTATCTATGCATCATATATATATATATATATATATATATATATATAT
>NC_068982.1:60403531-60409177 GCF_001194135.2 Octopus bimaculoides | reverse complement strand
TATATATATATATATATATATATATATATATATATCTGAGTCTCCGATGAAGCTATAAGGTGTTTATATATATATATATTTACATAAGTAAATATATATAGTAATGTATGTGTATATGTGTATCTTTAATATTTTCAAAATTAAAAAGAACATCTTAAGTATATGATAAAAGTAAACATTTTATTGAGTTTAGGATATATAAAATATTTTATAGCCTTTAATAAATCATAATTAAAATATTTAGCATCTCATTTCATGAGAAGATTGTATTTTGTTAAGGAGGGAAAGTGCAGATAAATATTTTGGGAATTACAATTTGAGGAAAACTTCTTATGAAAGTCTGCGTTCATGTAAAATTTGAAATGATTAGGTAACTACTACACATAGTAACATAGAAGAATTTCTTTTACATTTAATGTGCATATTGAATACAAAAAAAAAAAAATAAATAAATAAAATGAAAAATAACATAAACAACTAAATATTACTTACTATTCATTTTTAAAAATTAAAGTGACAAGAAATGATACCATTTTCAAAAATATTTTTTTCTTAATGTTTGATATTTAGCTCAAAAATCATATATTGAGATTTTATTATAAAAAAATAAATAAATTGCTTTCTTAGAGAAAAAGAACTTTTGAAAAATTCTTAGTATTTTTGAACTATCTACCTATTAATACATATATCTGCATCTACATTTTTTTTATTATGCTATACATGTATTTTTATATGTATTTGTAAAAGTGTATGAATATTCACAAAACTGTGAATATAATAACCACACACACACATGCGCGCACACACACACACATGCACACACACACACACACACACACACATATGCATATACACATATTTATATTTATTAATTGAAATACATCATTGTGTATACATATACTTTTGCATTTATATATGAATACAGGCATATATTTGTGTATGTTTATTTGGAATTATTTGTGTATTTGGATATATCTGTAGATATGAAGAGAGACATAGAAAAATGTGTGGGAGATCTAATTATAAATATATACACCCACACATACATATTACTGTTTGCATGTATGTTCGAATATCTTTTTTTCTGTGTGTATATAATTGTAATAGCGTTGTGCAAATGTGAGATTATATGTGTCTGTGTATACTAATGCAAGACATTTTCATTCATTTTTTTTTTCCCCATCTCATTGAAAGAGTTCTAGAATATTATATATATTGAAAGCTTACATTAAAAAAAAAAACATCTTTTCTGCTTTTTTTGTTTCATCTTTTATTATTTTTTTTAAGCAAAGCAATTTTACAGAGAATCAATAGCCATAGAACATGTGAATACTAATTATTATATAAAATAGGTATTTGTTTAAAAAGAGAACATAGCCTTAACACAAGTTCTATACACGTGTATTTAAGAACATATAGTACAGTTAAGCTCACCATGGAAATTATGTGAAGTTTTATGAAAAAAAAAAGTATCCTTAATTAAAAAAAATATTATAAACTTTTTTCATTGAATTTACAGACTGTACATGATCTTTATAACTGGGCCATTATATCACCTTTCTTCATCTAACGTTATCTTTCTCTTCTTTTTGTCTTTCATTGTACAGCTTCACCTTCATGACTTTTGTCATCACAAATACAATGTTGATGATGATGATAACGATGATGGTGATAATGATGACGACGATGATGACAGTGGTAGTGATGGTGGTGGTGGTGGTAGTGGTAGTGGTGATGGTGATGATGTTGATGACAACGATGATGATGACAATGATGATGATGGTGATGATGAGGGGATGTCATGATGATGATGACGATGATGCCACCCACTGGTAATGACTGTGGTAATGAAGATAGTGATTATGATGGTGATGATGATGATGACAACAACAATGGGATTGATGATGATGATGATGATAATGCCATCCACTGATAATGACAGTGGTAGTGATGATAGGGATGATGATGATGACGACGATGATGACGATGCTAGTCGTAATAATGTTGATGATAATGATGAGATCCCACCTAACCCCTTTCCCGTTGAGATGATCAAGATAATGCTGCTTGTTTTTAAGGCTGCTTTTCCATGATTGGCATTCCTCCATTTGTCATCTCATACGAGGCCCAATGTTCTTAGATCTGACCTAATTCCTTCCACCTTGAGATTACACATATTTATATCTCGGAGCGGCTTCATACCTACATACACACAGATGTGTAAGATGGATAGTCATGTTTGCACAAAGGTGAGAGCAATGACAGGGAATGATAAGTTGTTTTATCAATCTCCTTAGAGACTGATAAAAGAACACAAACTATGTTCCTGGTTCTCTCTGGAGACTGGCAGAGGGAAAGGCAAAATGAAAATAAAGAATGTCATGGCAGAGAAATTTTGACTCAACAAAATTGCTTAGAATGTACAGTAAAATGAGTGGCAAAGTATTTTATATGATCTTCTTTTATAGCCTTTAGCACATTTCAGTCATTGGACAGCAGCCATGCTTGGGTACCACCTTAAAGGGTTTACTCTCATTTTTTACTCTCTTTTACTTGTTTCAGTCATTTGACTGCGGCCATGCTGGAGCACCGCCTTTTAGTCGAGCAAATCGACCCCAGGACTTATTCTTTGTAAGCCTAGTACGTATTCTATCGGTCTCTTTTTGCCAAACCACTAAGTTACGAGGACGTAAACATACCAGCATCGGTTGTCAAGCGATGGTGGGGGGGGGGACAAACACAGACACACAAACACATACATATATATATATATATACATATATACAACGGGCTTCTTTCAGTTTCCGTCAACCAAATCCACTCACAAGGCTTTGGTCGGCCCGAGGCTATAGTAGAAGACACTTGCCCAAGGTGCCATGCAGTGGGACTGAGCCCGGAACCATGTGGTTGGTAAGCAAGCTACTTACCACACAGCCACTCCTGCACCTTTAGTTGAAAAAAACAACCCCAGTAATCTTTTTGAAGCCTGATCCTTATTCTATTGGTCTCATGTTGAACTGCTCAGGGATGTAAACAGAACAACATCAGTTGTCAAGTGGTAGTGGGGAACAAACAAAAACACACACACACACGAGGTGTATTACAAAAGTTTCAAGACATTTTTTAGCTCTAGTTATAACTGACCTAGATAACTGTAATTTCAGTATATCATTATTATGCATCTAATAAGCTGACCTGTCAGCTTTTGTTACCTCCGCCAAGGAAGGAGGTTATGTTTCCATCGGCATTAGTTTGTCCATCTGTCCGTTTGTCCATTTGTATACAAAATAACTCAAAAAGTTGTGAATGGTATTTGATGAAACTTCCAGAAAAAGTTGGTAATGACACAAGAAATAGATGATGAAATTTTGGTAGTAATCCGATAATTTTTATGGATTTCTGAAATATTTTTCATTTGTTATATTTACTTTACGTGAAGTATTACAATGTTACGTTCTCTGATTATCTCCCTTGAAAACACGTTCATCGTTTCCACGTAACCTATGGTGGCGTTGCTGTTTCCAAAGTTTATTTTCGTTTCTCTATTAGTAATTTTACTCGCGTATCTATCTTAAAATGAGCGGAGGTCTGTGCTCTCCAAGTGCTTTTCTAGCTATTTCAGATTGAAAGAGACAGCTGTAACAGCACCTTGAACACATCTTACCAAACACTGCTTGTCACAGGTGACTACTTCACAGAATGCAGTTTGGATGTGAAAACAATTTGGAAGCTTGCTAAGCAATAAAGTTTCATGTTAAACTGGGAAAGGGCTGAAAGTTTTGTGCACTGGCACTTAAATATTGATAAAAGAAATATATATATTTACATACATACATATATATATATATATATATATATATATATATATATATGTGTGTGTGTTTGTGTGTGTATTGGCCATTTCATTATGCTGAACTGTCAATCCCTACACATTGTTTTTCACACTGTTTTTTTTTTTTCATTCTCTCCATTTTTCCCCCCTCTCAATCCTTTCTGTTAAAATGTGTAGGCTTGAAATGTCAAAAACTTTTCTATTCTTCTTGAGCATCAAACTAATACACCTGCTTGTTGTTCTTTCATCTGTCTTCGTTTTCTGTTTTCTGTAAATTTGAACTAGTCTACAGTAAGTTTTCACATTTATATATAATTTCTGTGATTCCACACTCTGTTCTCTGCCTATTTTCTTTCTTTCTCTCTATTCCCCTATAATCCTCTATATTTCATTTTCTTCCCCTCCTTCTTTGCTGTCCCCTGTCTATCTTTCTTTCATTCTCCCTTCTCCTCACTCCGTTTGTTTCTTTCCCTTCTCTTTTCTCTTGTCCCCCTTCCCCTCTGCCTGTTGCTCACACATGACTACAAGCCATTTTTCCTATCTCTCTGTCTTTTTTTGGATGGGACGTCCAGCCAACTGGACGTCATTTCTCTCGCCTCTCGGTATTTTTTCTCTTCTGCTATTTTTTCTCTCCTACTATTTTTTCTCTTCTACTATTTTTCTCTTTCTTTTCATACCTTTTCAGAATTTCTCCTATTACAATTTATCAGAATTTATCCCATTACAATTACCCATTACAATTCCTCTTGGCCTAACAACCCTTAATGTCTGTCTTCATTGATTGTTTACTCTGTACATCCACTCTGGTGTCATTTGTTCATTTGAAGCCCTAGCTCTCCATAAATCTTATAGTTTAAGAATTTCTGGATGCTACTGTCTTATGAAGTTTTCCTGTCTTGTCACTGAAAGCATGAAACAGGTAGTAATAAACAGTTGACAACTGAGGAGGAGTTAGACTTCTTTTGGTAGTTTGTCCTGTACTTATCTCTGTGTGCTTATGTATTTTTCACTTGTTTCACTTGTAATATCCTGTACTTAATGTGTAGTTTGGGGATATTTTGTCCTGAACTTATCTCTCATGTATTTGTGTATTTTTCACTCACTGGTGATGTCCTGTATTTAATGTGTATTTTTAATTATATGAAGCTCTGATAAAACTCCCTGTTTCAGATCAGTTTTATTATACAATATGATTAATATTTTTACATATTTTGAATATCAGTAGCAATACCATATAACATTGGAAGCAGAAACAGCTGTTAGATGGATGCAGTCTATTTGCATTGAATTAATAAATTATAATTGATATAAGTCAGTTGTTGTTAATCAGTACTTCTCGATTTTCTGCTTTCTTTAAATTTTGATTCTTGATAAACCCATGCTTATCCTTGTCTTTACCTATAACTTATCAATATAATATGTTTGAATATGTATGTCCATGGTTAAATATAGGTAATATACCAGTAGTGTAATGGATACTTCTGTCCCTTAGATGATTATTTTAACCTCTAACTCAAGTAACCTACATATATATATATATATATATATATATATATATATGACACTCTTTTACTCTTTTACTTGTTTCAGTCATGTGACTGTGGCCATGCTGGAGCACCTTCTTTTTTTCGAGCAAATTGACCCCAGGACTTATTCTTTGTAAGCCTAGTACTTATTCTATCAGTCTCTTTTGCTAAACTGCTAAGTTACAGAGATGCAAACACACCAGCATTGATTGTCAAGTGATGTTGAGGGGACAAACACATACACACAAATATACACACACACATGCATACATACATACATACATATAT
>NC_068982.1:60392771-60403445 GCF_001194135.2 Octopus bimaculoides | reverse complement strand
ATATATATATATATATATATATATATATACAATGGGCTTCTTTCAGTTTCCGTTTACCAAATCCATTCACAAGGCTTTGGTCGGCCCAAGGCTATAGTAGAAGACACTTGCCCAAGGTGCCATGCAGTGGGACTGAACCTGGAACCATGGTGGTTCATAAGCAAGCTACTTACCACACAGCCACAGATAGATAGATAGATATGTTAAGGTAAGATCCATGGACCAAGCTGTATGAAGTTAGTGAGCTCTAAGAAATTCCACCGAAGATATAAAAAAAAACAACTTTCAGGAACAACAGTGGTTTATTGGCACAGAAGAAGGTTGTGTATTTTTCCCTTATTGAAATATGTTCAGCTGAAAAAAGTTGATTTTATAGTTCATGGTTAGCAACAGGCATTTCAATCAAATCCCCAATGAGTTAACACAGGATTTCCTAACGACATGTAAACTTTATATGATCGAGGTATCCTTGACCTGAAGAGTAGCTTGTGGTTCACCCCATGTTTGGATAATTTACTACTTCCAAGATTCTGTGAGCTATGATACATATGTAACCTGGATTTTATCTAGCCCATTCCCTACTTTCTGTGTGTGCGCACGCACACACGCACACACACACACACACACACACACATATATAAAAATTAATAAGAGGATATATTAACATCTGTCTCCATTTGTACTCATTGAATAAATTACAAATTTATGCATTAAATTTGCATTTATAAGTTATGAGCAAAATATAATCAGCGAAAAGTTTAGACATTAAAAAATTACATGTTGAACTATCTGTTCAATACCAGGCAGGCCTCTTCCAGCTTCCATCTACCACATTCATGCACAAGGCTTTGGTTAACCCAAGGCTATAGTAGAAGACACTTATCTAAAATGTCATGCAGTGCACTGAACCCTAGACCACGTGGTTGGGAAGGAAACATATTAACCACACTGCCATGGCCTTTATTTTACTTCTTTTTGATGTTTTGACTTTATTGTGGATGAATATTAAATAATCACATATTTTATTGCCATCCATGAATATACACTACATTAAATTTTTGGGTGCTTCTAATATTTCAACCCTTCTAAATAATTCTGAATTATCTAATTTCAACCTGTAAATTGCTGTATGTGATGTAAAATGCTGCATGTGATGTGAGAAAATCTCATGATGTTAAATCAAAATGAAACAGAAAAATTCAATTTTACTGGTTTGTGAAATCAAAAATATTTTTCTTACTAAATGTAAATTAACATAGAAATGTTTTCTAGCCATGTTTTAATAAAATGCACGTATTTGTAATAATATTGCCATTTACAGAACATTTGAATCAGCAATATTATATAGATTTTGATAAAAATTGTACAGGTGCAGGTGTGTCTGTGTGGTTAAGAAACTTTCTTCCTAATCATGTGGTCTTGGCTTCAGTCTCACTGCACAGTATCTCTGCAAGTCCCTTCTACTACAGCCTGCTTCCCAACCACATGGTTCCAGGTTCAGTTCCACCAAGTGGCACCATGGGCAAGTGGCTTCTGCTATAGCCTCAGGCTGACCACAGCCTTGTGAATGGATTTGGTATGTATATATTTATGTGCATGTCTGTGTTTGTCCCTCCCTGCTGCCATTGCTTGACAACTGATGCTGGTGTTCCCCATAACTTAGCAGTTCAGCAGAAGAGACCGATAGAATGAGTACTAGGCTTACAAAGAATAAGTCCTGGGGTCGATTCCTTCAACTGAAACCCTTTAAGATGGTGCTCCAGCATCATGGCTGCAGTCAAATGACTGAAACAAGTAAAAGAAAAGACAATATATATCATCATCATCATCATCATCATCATCATTTAACGTCCGCTTTCCATGCTAGCATGGGTTGGACGATTTGACTGAGGACTGGTGAAACCGGATGGCAACACCAGGCTCCAATCTAATTTGGCAGAGTTTCTACAGCTGGATGCCCTTCCTAACGCCAACCACTCAGAGAGAGAGAGAGAGAAGTAAAAAGAACGATTTCCAAAATTTAAACAGAAACACAATGGAACAAATGGAAAAATCACTTACAAGACAGGATGTTGCTTATTCCTCGTCAGTTATTGTCAAGAAAGATCCTTACAATTTCAGGCCTGTAATGATAATGTTGTTCACTTTTGATGGTGTAAGCAGTAAGAAGCTGCTGGGAATAGCATGTGAGCATTGAGGGCAGTAACAAAAAACAAACACAATACAAATGTGAATATACAATCAATATTCAATAAATATATAGCATATAAACAAAATAAAGGCATGTAGCTGTTAAGAGAGATGAATATATGGGTAATGCAAAAGAAAGGAAAATGTCCTATGGGACTGGAAACAAAAAAGGGAAAATCAGAATGAAAGTGTCTTTGTGTTTGTCTTCTGCCACCATTTGACAAACTATCATTGATTTGTTTATGTTCATTTACTTAGTCTTGAAAGAGAGTGATAAAATAAGTATCAAGTTTAAAAAAGATAAGCAGAAGGGTCGATTTGTTGGATTAAACCCTTCAAGGCAGCATGCCAACATGGCTGCAGTCCATTGACTGAAACTAATAAAAGATAAAATTAAAGGCAGATAAATATTTCTGTACATGTTTTATTTTAATTTTCAAATGGTTGAGAAAGTTTTGGAAATGGAACTAAAGGATTTTTCAGAAAAAAAATCCTTTATTTCATTATTGATTTCTGAATGTTTGCCTATTAAGATGAATTTAATCATGTTTGATATTATAATATAAAGACAAGAATCATTCCATTAAGGATGTTCATAGCCTCTCTAGATCTTCCATATTGAATAATCCTTTCTACTATAGGCACAAGGCCTAAAATTTTAGGGGTAATCAAGTCAATTACAACGACCCTGGGATTCCACTGCTACTTATTTTATCGACCCCAAAAGAATGAAAGGAAAAATCAACTTCAGCAGAATTTGAACTCAGAAGGTAAAGATGGACAAAATACTATTAAGCATTTATGTCCAGCACTCTAATGATTCTGCCAGCTCACTGCCATTCTTCCATGTCTAATAATGTCATCAATAAGCATTACATGATCATAGCAACTTGTAGAAGACATCTGGCCTGGCAGTTAGAGTATCTGATTCATGATTGTAAAGCCATAGGCTCAGTTCCAGAACCAAAGATATGTTGTACTCTTGCACAAGAGACTTCATTTCATGTTGTCCCACTCTACTCAACTGTTATGAGAAGAGTTGTAATATCACATGAGTACTATTAAAATCCTCCTCTTATCCATCTAACAGTCACATTCTGAATGTGAAGCTGAGACAAAATAGAGAAGGATGAGAGAGTGTAGCTGGTGGCTCATGACTACATGAGCACTAAAAACGATTAATGAAAGCATGGCACATATTACCAAGTCATACTTACTCACAAGTGATGGTTGGCTATACTTTGTTCTATAGTATTGGGTTTTCTCTATTCTCACCACTGTCTTTAAATTATTTCTTAGATTTACATTATATTCCCTCCGAGCTACTTATTTAATAATTTTCTATATTTTCTTCTTGCTTCAATTACATTTTACAAACATTCCACACTATATTCCTGACACTGATATCATATAACTACGCATTTAATTGCTAATGAGTCCCCCAAACTTGCTGCTGATGAGCAACATATTACTCTGCTTGTAAGACATGCTTTGCTTTTTATAATTAATGCATTTACTTGCACTTGAGTCATCTATTTAAGCTAAAGCCCAGCAAATTCCAGGTGTCATAAGAATTCTATAATTTCTTTCCATTAAATATTCTCCATTGCTTTGGTAGACATGTGAAGTGGTAAATTCTCAAAGAACTAAATCTTAAATATGGTTTTCATCCTCAGTTGGCATTCATTCAATTAATGACTGTTATGTAATTGCCTGAAGACAGTATGAATGCTACATCTTCACATAACCTCCTACCTTAAGAATAAGGCGTCATATCAAAAATATATGCATATTCATGCATACATACTTTCATACATATATACACACACAAATACATATCTCTATCTATCTATCTATCTATCTATCTATCTATCTATCTATCTATCTATCTATCTATCTATCTATCTGTGCGTGTGTGTGTGTGTGTGTGTGTCTGCCTAACTATCTGTCTGACTTTCTATCTATCTTTAAATATAACAAAGCCTAGATGTAGATGAAATAAGAAGGTAAACACTTTCATCTTGCCCTTTTGTTTTTGATGTGCAGGTTCAAAGAGTGAGAGGTTTCCTGACAGCCTATTTCATGGTTTGCTGACTGCTCCTCAGAGAAGATTTACTTGGCTTCCTTCCACAATCATTATTATAGTTTATTTAGTTATTTTATAAAGCAAACTGGAGTTACACTAGTACTATAATGGATAACTTGGTACATGTATTTGTGGTTTGTATGGTTTGTCATTAATTAAGCAACATATATTTTATGCACAACATAGTATGACCTGGAAGAACTAGAATAAAATTTAATATTAGAAAACCTGGCTGGATATTCTGTTGTTGACAACTGGGAACACCTTCTCTGAAGAGTGGTCAACAAACTTTGAAATGACTCTTCATGAGACTCCCCATTCTTTATCTGCACACTAAAGTGTAGAAGTAATTATTGTTTCTCCTTTGTAATATCTAAATTTCATTTTTTCCTCATTTACATCGTATTGTACATTATATAAACGCTATTTTCTCCCACAAAAATGTATATTCACCATGGCTGAGTGGTTAAGATGATGGACTAGAAACCCATTGGGGTCTCCTGCATAGGTTTGAATCTTATTGGTGATAGTAAAACTACTTTTACTAGCTGTGCCCCTGCATGGCTACAGCTTTTGGGGTAAAACGTATAGAAGAATAAAAGAATAAACACATTGAATGGTTATAAAGTCAGTCTTTATTAAAATACATTCCATTTTCAAACATTAATAGAACCGATAGTGATATTTCAGTTTTTTATGAATGTCATTAGAATGAATGTCTGTATTCATTCTAATGACCATTCTGGTTCAGGTACTGATGGTAAGACAAAACAATGAAATCGAAAAGATCACGTAACGTTTTGTTTGGTATTTGTCTGTATTCTCATTTAATGGCTGCTCTCAATTCACCAACTGTTGCTGGCTCTCTACTATAAACCCCACTTAAATAAAAGTGTAGAGATGTGAAGTCCAGTGAACATGGAAAGTATTCAACTGAATCTCTTTGTCTAATCCTCTAGTTCGTCAAAATCTCATCAAGATAAGCTCTTGCATATCTGAGGTAGTGTGGGGTACTCAGCATGCTAGAAATAAACCACCACATCTTCAAAGCCTTATTCAGTGTATAGGAAAATATAATGTCACATTAAGTTCAACTAAATGGGGTCAGTCATAATACTATTAAAAAAGAATGGTCTTTTTAATCCTTTTGATGATAATCATACCATATTGTAACTCCTGGTAAATTAATATTAATTAGATGTTCCTTCATAATATGTGGATTTCCAGGTCCTCAGTAGGCAAAATTGGTGGGGCTAAATTGAGATATTTAATTTAAATACAGCCTTATCACTATAAACAGTATTTGTTGCAAAGTGTGCATCGTCTTTACATCTTATGGAAGTATCACTCACAAAACACCACTCTTCAGTCCAGATCATCTTCATTGAGAGTGTGGTCTATTTTTGGAATATATCTTTTCCAATATTAGTGCTTTAAAATCTAATGGATGCTTGATTTTGAAATTCTTATCTCTTGATTTACTTGTCAATAAGATTTTTTTTAAGGACTTTAGCAGAATGTTTACAGTAGGCTTTCTTACTTTGTGGGGCTCATCGATGTCTGAGGTCTTCCAGAACAATTTTTTATGGACATTCTGAATTGTTCCATCTTCTGCACATTTATCTATAATTCAAGTGATGAAAAGTCACAAAGGTAAATCTCTTTGAAACTTCCTTCTAAATTGTCTTTGCACTTCAACTGCTTTTTCAAACTTCCAGTAGCACTTTCGTGCAAATTTTGACAGTTCAAAGCTTAGTCTGGTTTCCTTCATTATTTCTAATAGGTAAATTCTGAAAATTTTGCTGTCTTGGGAGATTCATTATGCCAATATTAATAACACAAACAGCACTTCGACTTCACTCCTTTATTATTGGTCAATTGGTTTAACCTACAAGTTAAACAAGCAATCAATTAGTTCAATAGATATTTAACCAACTGACTAATAATAAAGGAGTGGAATTGAACCAGTGTGTGTGTGTGTTATTAATATTGGCGTAATGACTCTCCCAAGACAACAAAATTTGTTTTAACACATGAATTCACATAAAGTATCTTGCAAACAAAATACAAAACCGAAATTTTAAAAAGAAATGAAAATTAAGTGAGTTATCAGTTGTTAAAGTGTTTACACATTTTGAGGAAAACCTGTATTTCTAGGTACAGGCATGGCTGTGTGGATAAGGAAATTGCATTCTAACCATGAAGTTTTGGTTTCAGTTCTACTGCAAAGCAACTTGGGCAAGTATCTTTTACTATAGCTCCAAGCTGTCTAAAGCCTTCTGAGTGGAGTTATTGAATTTATTTTGATCAAAAGTACTTAGCGTTAACATGTAGAGTTTGAAATTTTAAAAATTTGTAAATATTTACCTGTTGAATCTTTTAGGGAATTTGTGTTATGTAAACACAGCGGTATTCTTGATTTAGAAACACTAAGTCAACTTGTGATAGAATACTTAATCTTCATTAACAGAAGACATGGAGAAACACAGAGAATAGAAAAGAAGATAAAGATAACGAACTGGAAGATAAAGTGTTAATGAGAGACAGAAAATGAAAGAGAGATGGAGTGACATAGTGAGAAAGTGATTTGCTGACAAAGTAGATGAGGTATTAAAAGGACATGTCAGGTCTACTTTCAAGACTTGATGTCTTGGATTAAAATTTATTATGCAACTCTAAAACTCTACATTTTATCCCTATTTCATTCAGACAGGAATTTAGGAATTTAGAAAATGTACAAGTTTATACAACAGTCAATATAAATGCATATAATCTGATTGTAAGCAAAAGTCAGAGTTAGAAGTGATCTGAAGGTCAAAGCCCTTTGAACCAGCTTAAGGCAGACTAAATTCTGTTAGCTGTCCAACAATTTAAATAGTTATAAGGGTTGTCTTTTATCAGTCATCTGATTAATGTAGCAATGAAATATAGGAACATGTGGTGTAGATAATAAATTTAGATATATTAAATTCTGAAATTTCCTTCACAGTGAATATCTGGTGACATTTGAAAATAACTCATTTCTTTCCAAGACAAGAATAGCAGTTTCTGAGGTAATTTTCATTTAATTTTTAATGTACACGTGTGTGTGTGTGTGTGGATCTCTTATCTCCTTCCTTTACTTCTTTCAGTCATGAGGCCGTGGCCATGCTGGGGCACTGCCCGAAAGAATTTTTTCGTCAAATGAACCAACCACTGTCCTTCGTCTTTAAACCTGGTCCTTATTCTATCAGCTTCTTTTGATGAACCACTAAGTTACAGAGATATAAACATAACAACAGATGTCAAGTGATGGTGACGAACAAACACACACACAGACACACATACACACACATGAAGTACTTCTTTTCAATTTCTATCAAGCATATCTGCTCACAAGGCTTTGGCCAGCCTGAGGCTACAATAGAAAATTCTTTCCCAAGGTGCTATGCAATAGAACTGAACCTGGAGCCATGTGGTTGCAGGCTTCTCGTCACACAGGCACAGCCATATATATATATATATATATATATATATATATATATATACACATACATACACACACACACACACACATACACACACACATGCAAATAGATATGTATATATATTTGTTTATCTATCTATCTATCTATCTATCTATCTATCTATCTATCTATCTAATATAAATGCTTGCATGGCTGTGTGATTAAGAAGCCCATATTGTAACCATATGTTGTTTTAGGTTTGATCTCACTGCTTGACATCCTGAGCAAATGTTTTCTATTATAACATCATGAGTGAAATTAATAGATGAAAACTGTGCAAGCCTATTGTACATATGCTTGTATATGTATGTGTGTATGTGCATGAGTGTACAAGTGTGTAAGAGTATGTGTTTGGTTTCATGTGTGTCTTTACAATGACACCATTTGAAAAATTGCACCCTGTGTTTATCACTTGTGACTTACTGGATCAATATGATAAGTACTAGATTTAATAAAGATGAACAACTACTGAAGTTGGCATCTAAAAATTCCAACTGACACATTAACACTCATTATTCATGTAGTTAGCTAAACAGACTGACATTGCTTAAGTTTGTCCCTTTAACTAACTACTGAATTATACCAAAATATTGTTTCTTCTTTGACTGAATACAGATCTCTAATTCTACTACAATCATTACTATTATTGTTTCTTGTATGCATTTACTATGTTAGATGTTATACCAACACTATACCAAAAGAGCAAGCCATATCCTGTGGCCAAAAGGTCCTGTGGGTCATTCCTTCTCCTTCAACTTTCTAACATCCTCTTTAGAATCCTTGCTGTTCCAAACAAAGTTGTTTTTTGCAACAGTCATATCCTGCAGTTAATTGCAGTTAATTTGAACTTTGCAATGCACACATACACACACACGCACATGCGCATGCACACACACACACATAGGTATTCATGTGTGTGTGTGTGTGAGGAAAATATTTATGTGTGTCTTTGTGTGTGTGTGTGTGTGTGTGTGTGTATAAATATCATCATTTAAATCAGTTGTTCTCACCTGGGATTCATATGACCCCTGAGGGTCCATATAAGATTTTTGGTGGTCCATGCAACAAAATAGTGAATTGGGGATCCACAATAGTATTTCAAGGGGTCCTGAAAAAAATTTGTTTCAGATGTATGCATTGGTATGTATCACAAGAAGCAGCTAGGTTTCTTTCCCTAACATTTTACATAGTTCAACCTATACAAGTGACTATGTGAAAAACAAAATAGGAATTTTGAAAGAAATTTCTACAAAACTAGTTTTTAAACACTGAATAGCTTTGGGAGTCCATCAGAATAAAATAGTAATCAAAGGGGTCCATAGATAAAAAATGGTTAAGAACCCCTGATTTAAATAGAGTGCTAACAGAATAATGATGGCAATGTGGTTCATCTTCTGGTTTACAAGCTTAGTTTGAATCCTGCCATAGATCAGGTTTCCACTCAGTGTGGTTGCTTTTCAACTATTCTATGAGGCCCACAAGTTTGAGGTTTGTCCTCCTCTCACCTACCTCAGTTTCACATTCATATTCTTCACCAACAGTCTCCAACATCTATTTAATCCTTTAGCATTCAGATTATTCTGTCAAATGTAATGCTTGTTTATTCACATTGTTTGGAATTAATCCTGCATTATTTCATAACTTCAAAATTTTGATGAGATTGCATATGTTTACAATGGCATTGTAGAGTAGGTTTGAAAGCCTGTATCTGGCCAGTTTGTACATAAAACAGGTAGAATATTTGTGCCAGATTTGGTTTAAATGCTAAAGGGTTAAATAATACATCTTTATCAGTACAGTCATCTCTTGTACACATAATGTGCTCAACTGCTCTCTGTTTCTCTGTATCTGTCTGCTTGCTTGCCTCTGTCTCTCTCTGTCTCTCTGTCTCTGTTTCTTTCCCTCTGTTAGTTAACTTATACTTTACCTTTCTTGTAAGTCACTGTTACACAGCCAATGCATCATGCTTGCCTCCAACTTCTGCAGAACTTCCACATTCAATGTCAATATCTTACAGCATTGCAACTTTTACATCTGCTTCTTATTATCTAGTCTTCACATAAAAAGAGAAACTTTTTGTTGCCAACAGAAACAACAGCACCTTGAAATTGTTCCACCCTTCTTTAGTCTAGCAACTTTGTTTTAACAACATCCACCTTCAGAAATTAGATTCAATCATATTTGACTTTTACTTTTTATACTACTTAGTTTATGCAATTGAGGCATATACTTCAAATTTTACACTATATAAACACTTACGCTTCAGGTTTCATTGTGGTTTATCACAAGAATTTTGTTTCATAAACTATTTGGCTCTTGATTACCAGTTGAAGATATATAAAAAAAAAGCAAAATCCTAAGTGTATGTAAAAGATAATAAATAATAAAAGTTATTCAGTTGAGGAACATTATTTTAAAAACCATGTCACCCAAAATTAGACTGATTAGATAGATAGATAAATAGATAGATAGATAGATAGACAAATAGATAGATGGATAGATAGATAGATAGGTAGATAAATAGATGGATGTAGATACATAAAAAAATAGATAGACATATAAATAGATAGGCGCAGGAGTGGCTGTGTGGTAAGTAGCTTGCTTACCAACCACATGGTCCTGGGTTCAGTCCCACTGCGTGGCACCTTGGGCAAGTGTCTTCTACTATAGCCTCGGGCCGACCAAAGCCTTGTGAGTGGATTTGGTAGATGGAAACTGAAAGAAGCCCGTCGTATATATGTATGTATATATATATATATACATTCCACACAGTTTCACCTGCACCTCCTCCAACCTTATTTACTGCATCAAATGCACCCTATGCAACCAACTCTACGTGGGGCAGACGGGCCGCCGGCTGGCCGACCGTTTCACCGAATACCTAAGGGACGT
>NC_068982.1:60384354-60391608 GCF_001194135.2 Octopus bimaculoides | reverse complement strand
TTTTTTTGTTATTGTTTTTTTGAACTATATATATATATATATATATATATGTATGTATGTGTGTGTGTATGTTTGTGTGTCTGTGTTTGTCCGCCCAACATCACTTGACAACCGATGCTGGTGTGTTTACGTCCCCGTAACTTAGCGGTTCGGCAAAAGAGACCGATAGAATAAATACTAGGCTTACAAAGAATAAGTCCTGGGGTCGATTTGCTCGACTAAAGGCGGTGCTCCAGCATGGCCACAGTCAAATGACTGAAACAAGTAAAAGAGTAAAAGAGATAGCTAGCTAGCTAGATAGATAGATTGTTAGATAGACTGACGGGCAAAAGTTTCACCATGAACTAGCATCAGAATGTCAGACAGTCTGGCAAAGCCAGCACATGGGGGTAACATTGGGATGACTGCTGATTTAAAATAACTCTTACACTTTATATGTCAATGAATTGATGATCCTTCGCATAGTTTCATTTGTATGATTTTATGTAAAAATACACATTAATATACGAAGGGGTGCTGAAAAGTTTCTGGTCTTAAGGGTATCTTGAAAGTGTCTGGTTGGAGCCCCAAACTTTTGAGTTCTTTTAAAGGGATTAGAAAAACTGAAGGATCACTGCAATAGGTGTGTGAATCTGGGACGGGAATATGTTGAATAAAATCATAATTAACTGATCCTCCTGTATTTTCTTTTCCCCAAAGCCAGGAACTTTTCAGCACCCCTCATTTAGGCATGCATGTGTTTGAGTATGTATGTGAGTACGTGTGCAGTGACTTGTTCAAGTAAACCCTTTACGGTGGTGCCCCAGCATGGCTGCAGTCTAATGGCTGGAACAAGAAGAAAGACAAAAGGTTTTGTAACTAAGTGGAGGGGCATGGATTAGTGGTTAGGGTGTTGGACTCATGATCATAAGATTGTGGTTTTGATTCCTGGACTGGGCAGCGCATTGTGTTCTTGAGCAAAATACTTCATTTCACATGAAATATTCATTTCACATTGCTCCAGTCCACTCAGCTGGTGAAAATGAGTAACCCTGCAATGGATCAGCATCCTGTCCTGGTGGTGAATTTATATGCCATGAAACAAGGAAATCGGACCTTATGGGTCAACATGATTTGAGAAGGTACCTTTGCTTTTTTCATTTTCTACTTTAGGTGCTGTAATCAGGGCAAATCAGGCAACCATGTGAGCATCCTATCTGATCTGCAATTGGCCTATAACCAAATGTAGATAATTTAGCCAAGATGTACTGAGGCTTTCATCCAGCAGTAGAATGACAACATCTGAATGGAACAGAAGAAATGCAATCTTACATTGTGGTTATATTAAAAGATTCAGGCTGATTTTTAAAGAACACACATAAGATTGTTATAAATAGCACATGTATAAATGCTGTGAAATTCAATAGGAATTTTATTTATTTTTGTTCTATATAGTCATCAAATCAATGTAAAACAAGAGTCCATCTTTCGATAAATGAATACTAAAATTTATAATTATTCTTTCGTTATAAGCCATTGGTAATAAAAATAAAAACATAGCGGAAATTCTATAAGGATTGTGAATTCATAACTTTCTCAGAAAGAAAGCTTTCTTTCTTGTTCTTTTTATTTTATCTTATTGAAAATTACTTCTAAAGCTTTCTTGTATCATTGAGAAGTTTAATGACAGTTCAAAAAAATATGTCTGCATAGGTATTGCCATTTTATTGTTTTAGCTTTTACTTTTATACTCTGGTAGTTGTCTCTTCTATTATCCTGTCATTTACAGATTTTTTTTTTCTCCACCTTATATATTTGTCTAGCTTTTAAAACTTCAGCTATTCACAGCTTGTGTTCATTTTCATCTATATCTACTTAGCAATTTCATAAGTGATTCTGACATTAAAGACATTGATAAATTTTTTTTCTTTTTTCTTTTTTCTTTCTTTCTTTCTATGTTTTTTGTTTTTTTAAATGAAAAACAAAACAAAATAAGACAAGATTTCAGCTTTTGTCCATTGATTTCTACATATTTGTTTGTTTGACTGATTGTTCTTAATGTTTATTTCTCTGTTTTACTGAAGTCATTTTCTTAAGAAATATTTTTCACTTTTTATCTTGCCATTATGTTAAAATCTTTCTGGAAACTATGTCTAACAATGAGGGTTGATTGTACTTTCAAAGCATATTCATCTGAGCTGTTGCACTTTGATGTCATTGGATGCATTTGCTTCTTTATATCACACAGCTGTTGATTTATTCAGTTAGAAAACACTTTGGTTATGAAGAATACTTTGCTTGTGAAATGTTATGCTTGCTTTATGCTGCCATGAAAGTACCACCTAGTCTTTAATTGATCGAATTATTCAAAAGTTTACCTTCAGTGAAACTTATACTTTTATTTCAGACTAGTTAAATTGTTTAAATAAATTTTTGTTGTTGTTGTTGTTAAAACACTGAAAGAGATTTTAGAAAGAGGAATATGATATATCTTCTCCCACCCTTCACAAAAGAAGAAAGAAAAAAAAGCAAAATAATTTTGAATTAGGAATAGGAACTCTGAAGAGAAAATAATATACTGCTTTTAATTTTTAGTAGTTGTATTGCTTTCTTTAAACATTACACATTTTTATAGTTATTTTCTTCAAAAGAGAAAGAAATGACAATTTTTACATTTTTCTTTTTTGTATTAAAAAATGTATAAAGGATTTTGATATATGTATGCATTTTGTAAAATCAGCCATAATATGTTGGACAAAGAGAGAGAGAGAGAAAGAGAGCAGAGAGAATGCAATTTAGCTAGTCTGAAATAAAAGTATAAGGAAGAGATATGAATGATTTATAATGTAACTAACTAATACACTCACTGATTTTACCAGCTTCAATATAGTAACAATCTAAATCAAAGGCTCACCCAAACTTTAACTGCAAAGAGTAACTTTTTACAATAATATATTGGATTCAAATTTTGGCACAAGGCCAGCATTTTCGGGGGAGTGGGTAAGGCGATTACATCAAGCTTAGAGTTTAACTGGTACTAATTTTATCGACTTTCAAAGGGTGAAAGGCAAAGTTGACCTTGGCACAATTTGAACACAGAATGTAAAGATGGACGAAATACCACTAAGCATTTTGTCCAGTGTGCTCATGGTTCTGCCCCCACCCCCCAAAAAACAAAGAACAAACACAAGAAAAAAACAACTTGAGGATGTGGTACACACACACACACACACACACACACATATATATATATGTATATTCAAATTTTGGCACAAGGCCAGCAATTCTGAGGCAGCAAGTAAGTTGATTATATTGTCCCTAGTGCTCAACTGATACTTACTTTATCGACCGTAAAAGTATGTAAAGGAAAGTTGACTTCAGCAGAATTTGAACTCAGAACATAAAGATGGATAAAATACCACTACATATTTTGCCTGGTGTACTAACAGTTCTGCCAGCTTGCAACTCTAACTTTTGTCATTATGATATTACAAATATAAACAAAAATAAAAGTGAGGTAATAATTTAATTTGTTTGTTTATTAGTTCTATTTCTGTTTTCCCAATCTGGAATGGATTGGATGAAGACTAATTTGAGACAGAATTTTGTGACTGGGTGCCATTCCTACCACCAATTATCACTTGATTTTCTTCAAGTAAGAGATTTATTTTTATGCCACTGATACTTTGAAGCACAGAACAACAAAATGCTTTATCTTCCTGAAATGTAAACATGGCATCAACGTTATTTGCTCAAGTGGTGACATTCAAAGAAATAGAATGACACCACAAACATACTGTATATATGTGTGCATGTGTGTGTGTGTGAGTATATATATACACACATGCATACATATGCATATATATATGTGTATACATATATATACACACATACAGACACACATACATGCACACATATATATTCATATGTACATATATATACATGTGTGTATATATATATATATATATATATATATGTATGTATATAATTGTATAGAACCAGTGTTTTTTTAGATTAATCATCCCTTTAAGAGGTTAATATATCCTCTAATTAAATTATATATATATATATATATAGTTGAAATTTACAGAAAAACAAATGACTAAGACAGGTGTATAAACAACAAGCAGGTGTATTAGTTTATACATGCACATACATATATATACGTATATGTACATAATATATCATCATCATCATGTTCATCATCATCATCATCTTCATCATCATCATCATCGTCATCATCATCATTTAATGACTGTGTTACATGCTGGCATGGGTTGGATGGACTAGCAGGAGTTGGTAAGCCAGAGGACTGTGCCAAGCTTCAATGGTTGTTCACATCCCAATGCCATTCCTAACGCATATTGATTTATATATATATATATATATATATATATATGTGTGTGTGTGTGTATATATATACACATATATATATACACATATACACACAATGAGTTTCCATATATTTTTGTCTGTCAGTTCCACTTACAATGCATTGGTTAGCCCCAGCCCAAATGTCTTTTTACTATTGTAAAAGATACTTGGCCAAAGTGTTGTGTAGTGAACAAGAACCTGAAACTGCATGATTATTTAGCAAACCCTGAATTCACACAGCCATTCCTGAAGGGTTCCCTCGAAGGCCTTTGTGGGTATGAATTTACTTGTAAGCTATAGGCGAGAATCCTCTTTCATAGGTCAGTGTTTCTTTATTATAGGCTAACATTGACAGTCAGTCTTGATAAGGTTCCATCTTAAACATATAGGGTACTGACTATTCTCTCAGCTAGGGCCTATTCTATTCTCTCTATTCTCTATTCTCTCAGCTAGGGTCTCTCTGGCAGAGAAACTTCCCATCTCAGTGTAACTCTTTAGCAATTAAACTGGCTATATCCAGTTCAAATAGTCTTCCTGTTTTAGGTTCACACAAATCAGATCCAGCGTCTTATACTTACCCTGCAATGTGATTCTAATAATAAACCATTGCATCATTGAAATCTCAAAGCTATGAGGTAATTCCAAATTAATTCAAAACATTGTGAATAAATAAGCATCATGACTAACATAATAACCTGAATGCTAAAGTGCTGAGCCTCATGACTCAGTGGATGTTTGGCTTGTCCATTCAAGAAAGAATAAAAGAATTGGGTGAATTATACAGGGTTTGAAACATGGAATCATTAGTACTAAACCGTCTACTGGAATAATCAATTCTCATTCTGTTGTTGTTATATCAACTGAAACTCCTAGACAAATATTAAGTAACCTCAAAGAAGCTAGAAACAAAATCTCCAACATATGTGCACATGATGTAACATAAACATAAACAGAGACATAGACACATTCCAATATGTAATGGTTAGAAAGAAATTCTTTTTTGACATGGTGAAGTATCTGGAACAGACAAATACATTACTAAATGCTGACAATCCTATTCTACAGCAGCTCTGAGTGTGTGTGTGTGAAACATTATAATTTTATTTTTTTACTTGTTTAAATCATTGGACTGTGGCCATGCTAGGTTATCACTTTGAAGGTTTTAATTGAACAAATCACTTCTGGTACATATTGTGTACCAGAAGTATCTTTTACTTTAAATCTAAGTAACAGGGATGTAAAAAACAACAGTAGTTTCATGTGGTGGTGGAAGATAAATACAACACATACAAGCTCATACATATTATATATGTGTGTGTGTGTATATGATGGGCTTCCTCACAGTTTCATCTGCCATATTTACTCACAAGGCATTGATTGATCTGGGGTTATAGTAGAAAACGTTGCCCAATGTGGGGCTGACCCTGAAACTACGTGGTTGCAAAGCAAGCTTCTTAACTGCACAGCCATGTATATTTTGTTATTGGCTTCAGTCAGTGGACTATGCCATGCTGGAGCACAGCCTTCAAGATATTTGTCAATTCCTTTGTTGCCAGTCCATATTCCAGTTTGTCACCCATTTTATCACTGCATATTTATTAAATGCAGGAACAAAGTGTTTGACCCTAGCATGTTTTACAAGGGTAAATATAAACACGCACGCATGCACGCACACACACACACACACACACACACACACACACACACACACACACACACACACACACACACACACACAATGAGCTTCTAAACAATTTTCATACTCAAAATTCTGCTAGCAAAGACATGACCAACCCAAGGATACTGCAGAAGATACATGGGCTAGAATTTGAAAAACCAAACGGTTACAAAGCAACTTTGTCAAACATAGAAACATAACTGTATATATGAACCTGTATATTTAAACATTTTCCCTTGCTAACATGGGTTGGATAGTTCTGCAAATTTAGAATTTTAGAAATTGCTGTGCCAACTATTTTGGTGATGAAGAAGAGCATGTTTGCCTGTCAGGTAAACTAAGGTAAGCGATGTCTTACTTTGTTGTGTATTTTGTATAAGTGAACAGTAAAAAGACTGATGCCTGAATTTTAAACATATGACAAAACATGCATACATGTATAAACATACAACCTATTCTCAATATTGAGTCAACCCATTAATAAATGTTATTTTAAAACTAACTTCAAAATAATAACCTCAATTAAACATTTGCACACACACATATACACACACACAGACACACAAACACACACACACACACACAGAGACACACACACAAGACACAAATAGTACTTGGTATACCTCACACTCATGAAGCAGTGAGTTTGATTCCTGAACTGAGCTGTGCTGTGTTCTTGAGCAAGACACTCTATTTCCTGTTGCTCCAGTTCACTCAGCTGTAGAAATAAGTTGTGACATCACTAGTGTGAAACTGTATCAGCCCTTGCCTTTCCCTTGGAAAACATTGATGGCATAGAGAGGAGAAGCTGGTATGCATGGGCAACTGCTGGTCTTCTATAAACAACCTTGCCTGGACTTGTGTCTCGGAGGGGGAACTTTCTAGGTGCAATCCCATAGTCATTATTATGATATAGCATTAACATATGGTCATTGTGGAAAATTGCAACACTGCTGACTTGAACAAGCCATGATTTAGTGAAGGTAGGAAACATTTGTTTCTTGTTAAATTTCTATGGGTGTTGAGCAATTACTGTTGTTGAGATCAATGTGTCATTCTTCACTAACTTCCATCATTCTGTCACTGTAATCCTTTGTTTATTCACACACACACACACACACATTCACATATAGACACACATACACCCACATAAAACACACATACATGGATGCTTATCTCTCTCTCTCTCTCTCTCTCTCTCTCTCTCTCTCTATTTATATATA
>NC_068982.1:60373433-60384344 GCF_001194135.2 Octopus bimaculoides | reverse complement strand
TATATATATATATATATATATATATATATGTACATGTATATATATATATAGAGAGAGAGGTAGATATTTTATATGCATAAACAAACATATATATATATATGTACTTATAATATAAGTGTGTGTTATGTGTACACACACACACACACGCACACATGTGCACATACACACACATATTCACACGGATGTATGTATTTGTGTAAGTATTCATATAAATTCTTGAAAACGTCTGCGAATATAGTGCACATGAACAAAATCATTACTGCCACATTTTATCAAAGAATATGTAGTTATGCAGTTAAACTAATAAATTTAAATGAAATTGTTAGGCAAGTTTACATCTTGTCTAATGCACTGATCCCTCCACATATTTGATGTTAATAAGAACACACATCTGTGATATTGGTATTTATACTAGTTGTTTTTGACAGCTATTCATCTCATTGATATTTAATGCTAATACCTGTATTTTTCTTTCACAAGCTCTATCAATTATAAAAAGCAATTCACTGATGCATGAAATAGAAACTGAATGTGAAGAAATCTACAGTTACTTGTTAATGGTTGTTCCTTTTGTATTGTGTAGTCATTGGTCAGAATTAACCTCAAACTTGAGAATCCAAACCCATTAACATTATGTTAGTTGAACAAAAAGGCCATTTGATGTATCCTTTTCATGTCAGTTATTCTACAAATTATTCTTCTGATAAAACAATTTTGGATGAATCAAATGCACTATCAAGAGAAAGAACTATGAGACTGCCACCTCTTGCTTTCTGTTTTACAATTGTATAATTCATTTGCTATTCATTCATTAATTTCTTGTGATCCAATTAACAAAACATAGCTAAGATGAGGAATATTTTGATGCAGTTTCTGAAGTTTAGCAGAATATTTCTCCACATATTGAGCATATTGATGGCTTCTAGGAGGTATCCTACATAGTTAGTGAGGTGTACTAGAGTTTATTCTATTTACACAGAATTAAGTGTGTGAAAAATATCTTAATGCTTAAGGGTGCCAGTTTATTTCTGGTATTCTGTTAGAAGCTTATGAAACATATCCTTTATATATTGGCTTCAAATTTTGGCACAAGGCAGGGGTAAGCCAACTACATCGAACCCAGTGTTCAACTGGTACTTATTTTATTGGCCTCAAAAGGACAAAAAGCAAAGTTGACTCCAGTGGAATTTGAACTCAGAACGTAATGATGGATGAAATTTGGCCCTGTGCACTAACAATTCTGCCACTTACCACCTGACATGTCCTTTATATATTAGTTCTGCTGGGGAACTATGCCTCCTCATTACATTTATTTAGTTGAAGCACTTTTGAGCATTGAAAATTAACTTTGCTTCACAACTGGCATTGGTTAGTTTATGTCTCCATAACTTAGTGATTCAACAACAGAGGCCGACAGAGTAAGTAGTATACTTCAAAAATAAGTACTCAGGTTGATTTGTTTAACTAAACACTTCAAGGTGCTGCCCCAGCATGGCAACAGTCCAATAACTGAAACAAGTAAAAGATAATAGATAAAACAAGCCATTAACATATGTAGTCTAAGGCTATGGAACCACAAGCATCAAAGTAGAAATAAGGCTCTCACTACCAATTTTAAAAGAAAATTATATTAACATTTATAAAGTATTTACAGAAATCTTGTATGAATACTTTCTGCCATCTTTTAGAGATCTTTTTTAATTATTCATTATATAATACTCTATATTATTGCTATATATATCGTGAATTGATTTCAGTTGTTCATCTAAATGCTATTAACTGATACACCATTGGTTATGGCGACATGGGTTCCAGTTGATCCAATCAACATAACTGCCTGCTCATGGAATTACTGTACAAGTGGCTGACAGTGCCATAGACATGTGTACCCTTAATGTTGTTCTTAAGGAGATTCAGCATGACATAAAGCGTGACAAGGCTGGCCCTTTGAAATACAGGTACTACTTATTTTTGCCAGCTGAGTAGACTGGAACATTGTAAAATAAAGTGCTTTGCCCAAGTACAGAATGTACAGCCAGGAATCAAACTCATAACTTTAAGGTCGTGAGCTGAATACCCTAACCACTAAGTCACACATCTTCTAAATGCAGCTTGAAGTAAAAATAATCTTGAATGCAATCTCAGTCAAACTAATAACCCCTTATTAAGCTTCATTATTTGATACTGTATATTGTACATTGTCAGAGGTAAAATATAAACTATTATCACTTCTGGTCAATAGAAAAATGACTGGAAGTAATAGCTACTGCTATCACACATACTGTTCTGAATCAACTATGAAAGGCTTGAAGTAAATATATCATTTTCATTGGTTTAAAATGTAAAATGAAAAATGAAAATGTAGAATGTAGTAAACTGAAGATACTGGAGAAATTCAAATGAGTTCAGAGTTAAAATTTTGTTTTTTAACACAACCATCTAATATTTAGTCTGTTGTAATTGTTCAAGTTAGACTCTTAGTTTCATTCTTGCAGACACTTACCCACTAGATGTTCAGAGTAGGTATCAATCTAGTCAGTATAGTAATAGTCATGGATACAGTCCCACCTAAACACATGAATTTGTCATTGTGAATGGATATTGGGAATTCAAAATTATTTGTCACTGTGAATGGATATTGAGAATTCAGAATTATCATCATCAAAACATATGGATAATGTAGGTGATAAATGTAACTTTTACTTTTTAAAATTTTGTTTCTTTTAACAATCTAAAAAAATGATATAAGATTGCTTAACCTGAGAAAGCTTACATTTGTAATCATTACATTTGTATTAATGTCCAACAGTTTACTTTATCTTTACTGACTTCTCTCACCTGTCATCAAGATATTTAGATATTTCATTGGTTAGGTATAATATTGCTACATTTATCAGTTTAGTTCAAAGAAATTTATTTTATTATGAAATCTATCGGCAATAACTTTCTGTCACCATTTCATGCTGAGTTCTTCAGAAGAGAAATATTTTATTGATGTTGTATCAGAAAAGTAGATGCGAAAATGTATAATCCCTTTCTGCAATATCTACATGGGGTTTCAAAAATAATAGCATCTGAATAGAATATATCTTATGAGAAGTGAAAATAAATTATTTTGTATAAGCTTTAGATTAGTAACAGTCAGATTTGAGCACTAAAGGATGATATATTTGAAATATAACTGCATGTGTCTTGCCTCATGGCTATTTATCACTAACTGCTTTTCTTCTTCATTTGACACTTCTTACATAAATTTGTAATTTTCTTGTACACGTCGTGTCTTCTATTTATTGGTTGTTAAATAAAAATGTGTGTGATTAGAAAGGTTAAATTGTTCCATTGAACGAACATTTCATTGTTTCTGGTGACAATCCTATACGTCTTTGAAAGCATGTCAAGAAGAAACACAAAGAATTTACTGATGAGAACAAATAAACAACTTCATTCTTGCTGACCATGCAACGAATGGTAACAATTCATGAAGACTTGAGTTGAAGATATGTCCTGCTAGGAAGAAATAAAAACTACCTTGAGGCCATTTAAGACTAAGAACATTGAACACATCTGACACATAGAGAAAGGAAAGGAAAGAGAGGATGGACTTGCAGTGCTTTGATTATGAATTTGCTGTCTGAAAATGACCAATTCTTCTATTTAATGACAGCTGACCACACTCTGATTCTTCTTCGTTTTGCTTAAAATATTGACATGAGTGTTGGAATGTTTACTAAGAAATAACCAGAATTATTCTCTAGATTACATACCACCCAAGAAGAACTTGTTGGATTCTACTGTTGATCGGTAGATCAATCAATGCATTTCTTTTGAATCACTTATTCATTTTTATCTTGTATATATACATATATATATATATATATATATATATTAATTCATAACTAAGGTGAAATTGCATGGGTAAATTTTAAATTTGTATCTATCCTAGAAGTTTCTGCCTAGAATTTATTATAATACCCATATCATACATATATTCCTTCTGCATTTACTGTTCCGATAAAGCAAATAATTTCCTTACAATGATATAATAATTTCCTTATATATACCACATGCAACACTGCTATAAATAAAGTATAAAGCCTATATCTAAAATTCAGAAATATTTATCTATGTTTATTATTGTTGCTTATCTTTTGCTTAGTTCTGAGTGAGTAGACCAATGATCAATGACAATTTAGTTATGACCATCCAAACATTTATTTTTTCAGGATTAATACAATTTGGATTACCTTGTCTATCATTGAAGTGGGGAATATACATACCACAGAATCTGGATCCCTTATGAGAGATTTCTGATTCTTTTAAAACACACACACACTCACACACACATACATATATATATATATATATATATATATATATATATATATGTAAAGAGTAGTAGAAAATATGGATTTAGAGAATTGTACAGGTTAATCATATGAAAGTCATGTAAAATAAATCTATCTTCACCTCTCACACCTCCTGACTTTATGCTATGTATGTATATGTGTGTGTATATATATATATATATATATATATGTGTGTGTGTGTGTATGTGTATGTATGTATATATGTGTGTGTAGATATATATATATGTATGTATATATGTATATAATAATATACATAATATATAAATATATGCATATATCCATACATATATGTACATACCTACATATATGTGTATGTATATATATATATATATATATATATATATATATATATATATATATATATATACGTATGTATTTATATATGTGTATATATATATATATATATATATGTATATGTATGTATACCAAGTGTAACTGCCCAAAACAGTAAGGACTTCTGGTAAACTTGACTGATGAAAGAAGACCATGAACGACACGTCTTTTTTTATTGTCCTTCTAATTGTTGTTTCACCTGTCCACCCTTGTATCATCTATCTGTCTGAATGTTTTATTGTCCTCTATTGCGTTTTTGCTCCATTATATATATTTATATATATATGTATACACATATATATATATATATATATATATATACATATATATACATACATATTCATATACATACATAGACAGTAAATTTTTGTGTCCTACCTTACCATTTTATCTTTATAATTTATGAGGTTACAAAGACACCTGTTGACTTGTTTATCTGTATATAATTGTTTCATCAAACTCAAGACATTTTTGCAATTTGTGGAAGTAATGATTTGTCATTTAATAAGAAAGCAATATTGCCCTATTATCCTTATATTTAATTTGTCTGGAATTATTTCCGCTGAGCCAATATCAAAGTATAAGTTTTTTTATACTTGTTTATTTACTTATTCATTTGTTCTATTTTTTTGTCTTTAATTTCTTGTCTTTAATCTGGAGACTTCAATCTATTGTAATCGGAGTAATTGATGTTGGTTTTATAAAATCAGTTTAATTCTGAAATCAATTCATTGTTCCCCTTCTCACTGTTTCAGTCTCTTCGTCTCTGTCTCTGTTTGTCTGTCTGTCTGTCTGTCTCTCTCTCTCTAACTTGCTTTGTCTCTTACTTCTTGTCTTTCTGAACATTCTTTGTCATATTGAAGCTGTGACATTTACTTGGTTGACATAAATAAAAAAATACATACCTTTCATGTGATTTGCACTTATGCTCACTCTTGTATCATCACTGATAGCTATTTGCCTTTGATTAGAGCAGGTTAGTAAATTATGAAAGCCAATCTGAGAAAGTAATTTATAAAGAAATTACTCAAGCAAATTAATTTGTCTAAAGCACATTATGATTCCTGGGTCATATTTCTTGATATCTTGTAGTAGAAGTCCTTGATTTAAGAAATATCTTCACTTTTTAGGACAATCTTAATGTTACTATCAATTGTGACAGACTGAAAAGAAAATTTATTTTATTCCAGATTTTTTTCTGAATGATCTTATGTGGCAATAATTTTGAGAGAATTAACAAATATCACTTCTATGAAGCAGATTGATCAGCTGAAAACAGCAGTCATATCACACCCCTATAATTTAAAAGTTTAAAGATACATTGAATAATGTAGTTATGAGTACATTCAACCTAAAAATAAGATTGAGTCATCATGGCTCGAAATAAGAGTAAAATCTAATAATTCTTTGTTGCTATCACTAAATGAGAAAGGCAACTGAAGATCTCTCCAGTGGACTCTTATGGCATCCTGGGATAAAACTTTATTCAGTTGTCTGAAGAAACTGATGTGAGATTTTGCTTTGTTTAAGAAGCTTGCTTTACAATTGTATGTTTGTTTTTGGGTTCAGTCCCACTCTGTGACACCATCTGCAAGTGTCCTCAACTATAGCCTCAGTTTGACTAATGCCTTGTGAAGGAATTTGGTAGATGGAAGCTGTATGGAAACCCATTGTACATATATGTGAATGTGTGCATGTATGAGTATGTGTGTGTGTGTGTGTGTGCGCGTGTGTATGTGTGTATGTGTGTGCATACTTTTGTGTTTGTTTCCCCTTGTCATGTGTGACAATTGGTATTGATTTGTCGACATTCCCACAACTTAACTGATTTGGCAAAAGAGACCAGCAAAAGATAGGCACTAGACTTAAAAATATAAGCACTGGGGTCAATTTGTTTTACCAGTGTCCATTCAAATATCCCAGCATGGCCACAGTACAATTACTGTAACAATTAAAGGATAAAAATTAAACATCAATTCAATATATATATAACCATTTACTTAGTATTTTTTTATATTAATATGTTGATTTTCTTCAGTTGATTATGGATCATTTTCTAATATACCTAATTAAACAAAGCTGAAGAAATGTATTCCCCCGTTTGATAATAACATTTGAAAATCAAACCCAGACCATTCTAATCCTCCTCGACATCATAAGTGACATCAATATTGCTGAAGCCATTAAACTATTCCTGTTGCTGTTTGCTTCATGTAAACTAACACATTATCAGTATGGTTACCATCATTACCGACATAACAGCCCATCAGAGCCACTATCTACTACTACTACTACTACTACTACTACTACTACTACTACTACTACTACTATCACCCCAGCTTCCATCCTTAAAATTATTGTTAGGCATGTAAGAATATAAAATTAATGTAAAAATAAATTGAAACTGAGACTATCATCTATTTTTGAAGTTTTTCTTTCAAAAACATTGAAAATTTGTTTTGCTTTACTTTAAGAATAAATATTCCAATTAGAATATCTGATCTTTAGGTGACGATTACATTTTTTAAAATGCAGCCAGAAGGAAAATATATTTTTTTAAATGGTATTAGACAAATGAGATTTAAGGAAAGTAGAACTGACAAGGAAAAATATAAATCAGAAGATTTTCTTTAGCTTGTTTAAAATCTATCAAGACTTGGTAACAACTTGTTTGTACAAGAGCAATCAACTGAAGACTCTGCATTCTGGATGCTACTATATCTCAGGGGTTGTCAGGTTGACAGTTTTACAATGCATTAGCTTCATCGCTGATGTGTGATTTTACCAATTTGATCAACTGATATTCAATCTCAACTCTATTCCAGGATCATCACTAGCATTCAAATTGTTGATCAATGTAGGGCTGATTTGCCATATAGGTAAGCAGGTACCTGCCTCACACTCACACATAACCTTTCAAACTAGGCTTCATCATCCCTTTTCAGCCATATATTTACTGGGTGGAGGCACGTGGCTTAGTGGTTAGGGTATTGGACTCATGACTGTAAGATTGTGGTTTTGATTCCTGGACTAGGTTCTTGAGCAAATCACTTCATTTCAAGTTGCCCCAGTTCACTGAGCTGGCAAATACGAGTAATCCTGCAATGGACTGGCGTCCTGTCCAGGTGGGTAACTTATACACCATAAAACCGGGAAACTGGCCCTTATGACTCAGCACAACTTGAGAAAGTAACTTTACCTATGTATCTACTGGCTGGCCATATTCCAATGACTAAAAGAATTTAAAGAATAACGGTTAAAAGTTTAATAGTTATTTTTGTATGATAAATATTCTCAATTAAACTCATCGTTATGTCTCAAATATGTTTGCTTTACATATAGTATACATACATGTAGTCTACATATATGCTGTATACATGCTTTTTCCATGTTGATATAGATATACACATATTGATACATATATAGTCAATTCAAATAACAAAATGAACAATAACAAACAACAAGAGGATGTGCACAAGGAATGTATTAGTTTGACACTCATTAAGAAGAGAGAGCTTTTGACATTTTGAGCATAGCACTTTATCAGAAAGGAGGAATGGAAATGTCCAAGGAAGGTAAAGAAATCACCAGCACTTGTGTAGTTATGTTGCTGAAGTATATATATATGTGTGTGTGCATATAAGAATGTATTATAATGTATGTGTATATATAAATATGCATGTGTGTATATATATATGGCTTAGTAGTTAAGGTGTTGCTTTCATGGTTGTGAGATCGTGGGTTCAATTCCCAGACCAGGCATTGCATTGTGTTCTTCAGCAAAGCACTTCATTTCACGTTGCTCTGCAATCATTTCGTCATCTGCCCTGTGGCACATGATGCACCTGTACAGGTAATGTCAATTTGATTGGAGGGAGTGAGCTTATCTGTACACAAACATTTGATCACTATAAACAAATAATCTGTGTGGTTGTTTGGCAAAATTTTCCAAACCCTCATACATTGTCTAACGATGGGAGAGTCCATATCCATAATATATATATATATATATATATATATATATATATATACACACACACACACATGAATGATTGTTGTTAAGCCCTTGCTGTACAATTTTTGCAATAAGTTGCTGTTTAAAGCTTAGATTTTTCAGATAAAATTTCTATGTTCATTATGATCAGTAATCACGGATCATACAGTATATATAAATCTTGACATTTGAATAAACTGCTCATTATTTTTTTTTCTATAAATCTAATGAGACTAATTTGCTAGCAAATCTAAGTGCCCCTCTCCCACTGCCATGATACCTGAGTTATGTTCCTATACTGTGAATTTACCACTTAACTACAGCTAGTCACAACACTTCTGACATTCAAGTGCAAAATAATTGATTCATTTTAGCAGGTGAAAACTGAATGATATTTTTAGGTGTCACACATAATTAGTAAATTTGTTACTAACACAGAAAAATGAGCCACTTTCCAAGAGCAGTTAACAGGTAATTATAATTAGTTATAATTAACACTGGTTATTTCTGTTTTGTTTATAAATTAAATAGCTAAATTGCATGAGACATATTCCATACCTGAAACATTGAAAAAAATTACCTCTTACTGCCTTATCACATTGTTCAAAAGAATAATTATGTTTTTTAAAAGCATTAGCATCATCTAATTATTTAAATGAATTTAACACTAATCAGTTACCATTTACATTACTCTATTTTAAGAGAGGTATAACTGAAGCAATAATTACTTATAGAAATAATAACAACCATCTTGACAGACAAAATGGAATTTAAGTTATATTTACAAAGTACTATCTAATTATAGTCATGTTAAGTACAATTTAGTTATAGAACTGTAAAGAACTGCTATTAATTCATGATGTTATCAATGTAGAGAATGAAATTAAGTAGTTCTTAATCATGAAAGTAATTTCAACTCTGTTTAGTGAGAGCAATAAATTTGGGCAATAGTTTTGTTATAGAATCAAAGACTTCCTTCCTATTTAAGGTTAGAATCAGATTCTGTAATACTTAATTATAGAAATGAGTTCTATTAATATGATTATATATTGATTAATTTTTTTTTCCTTCTTTGAAACACATTTCATAGTTTTACATGTTTATTTTGACGTCCATATTAGTTAAATTCATTGAACATTCAAAATGCACTTGAGCAGCTTTGTATTTCAGGTCAGTCAAGCTCAGTGAATGCTGCAGAATGTCATCGTAGCTGAAACTTAGTTATAGCAATTATTATAATTGGTTTTAATGCCTGTGGTATTAAAAAAGGAATTAGTCTTGCTTCATATTGAAAAGAAAAATCACTGAAATGAAAATTACTTTATTTTTTTTAATTTTATTTATTTCTTTTATCAGATAGAAATTTTATTGGTTTTATATTTAGTCACAATTATCCTAAATTACCCTAAATATTTTATGCAAGCCAACTGCACTTATTTGACACTTGGGATTTACCTTGGTGGCAAAAGCATTCAGTCAACAGTGACAAGGTTATTGTTTCAAATTGAAGCATTTCAGCTTGAAGGATTTCTTGCAATAAGCTGATAGAACCAATATGTGAAAGAAAAAAAAATTAAAAGAATGCAAGGGTCCTCTAAAATAAGCTCAACTAGTTGTACATAAATCTATTAGAATTTTCTAGCTCATACAGAGGAAGAAAGAGAAAGAGGTCAAGGGGGAACGAGAGGTGGCAAGAGGGAGAGAGAGAGGTAGTATGAGGGAGAAAGAGGTAGGGTGAAAAGAAAGAGAAAGATTAGATTCAATAAGAAACAATCTATTTCATGACACACATTATTTACTAATGCTTCCAGTTCTGTTTGTTGTGGTCTATCTGATTTGTTTTGTGGTGCTATTCCATTTATTTTTTGTTTTGCTTCTTTATTATACCTGCTCTAAGTAAGATTTGTTGTCAAATGCATTTAGATGACTCCTTGTTTGTAACTTATAACTTCATTCTTCAATGCATTGAATCTTGATTTTTTTAATGACCTTTCCAATAGTTGGATCAAATTCTAGTCTGTTGATAGCAACATGGAAACACAAATACACTCATGCATACATGTACACACATATATATGTTTATATGCAAATGTGTGTGTATATATATACATATATATATATATATATATATATACACATACATATATATGTATATATATATATATATATATATATATATATATATATATATATATATATATATATATATATATATAT
>NC_068982.1:60364349-60366088 GCF_001194135.2 Octopus bimaculoides | reverse complement strand
ATATATATATATATATGCCATCATCATCATCATCTTTTAACATCCACTTTCCATGCTGGCATGGGTTGGATGGTTTGACTGAGGGCTGGCAAGCCAGGAGGCTGCACCAGGCTTCAGTCTGATCTGGCAAGGTTCCTACACCTGGATGCCCTTCCTAATGCTAACCCCTCCAAGAGTGTAGTGGGTGCTTTTTATGTGCCACCGGCATGGGGGCCAGTCAAGCAGTACTGGCATTGACCATGTTCAAATGATGCTTTTTACATGGTATCGGCATGGGATCCTGTCAGGCGGCATTGGCAACAACCATGCTTGAATGGTGATTTCCCTTGACTCAACAGGTCTTCTCAAGCACACACATACACTTATATACTTATATGTATATGCACACATATATATATGCATATATGTGTCTATCTATTTATCTATCTATCTCTGTGTGTGTATGTATGTATGCATGTATGTCTATCCTTCCATGAGTCCTCAATCCCTGATAGAATTATAGGGAGTCTGTTGGGATACATGGTGTGTCTTAGGCATTTTGAACTGTCTAGAATCTATTGTTCTCCATGTCTGACCATAGTTGCCTTTCTTCCTCCTCCTCAAAAGAGAGAGAGAGAGAGGGAGAGAAAGGGAGAGAGAGTGAAAAGGAAAAATATTGGTTCTTCAAGATCAACTTAATTTTTTATCTTTTCAGGTTAAAAATTAAAGTTGATCTTGAGATTTAAAATCTGAGTGCAAGGGACCAGATTAATACCACAAGACACCCCATCCAATGCACTGACAGCCTGTATATGTATATGATGTATATAATTATTTTATTGGACCCAAATGTGAAATAGTTATTTTAGGAAAATTTAGAAAGGTGGTGCTCCAGCATGGCCGCAGTCAAATGACTGAAACGAGTAAAAGAGTAAAAGAGTAACCATAATAAAATGATTCCAAAAGGCAATAATCATTTTCAACTCAGTCTGATTAAAAAATTACCATTGGAATTGTTTTGTCATGCTGTCCAACTCATGCCAGCATGGACAACAGACGCTAGATGATGATGATGATGATGATATGGATATATATATGTGTGTGTGTGTATGTGCGTGTGTGTATATATATATATATATATATATATATATATATATATATGTATCTGCATAGCTAAGCATCTATCAATCTGTATACACACATACACTTGCACACACACACACATGCATGCACGCACACACACACATATACACAAACAGATAGAAGCTTGACATATAGATAGTAAGATAGATATAAACTTTTGGAGAGTCACCAACTGGCAATGAAATCTTAAGTGAATAGCTAAAAAATGCCAATATTTCAAGTCACATGTCTCCACTCTTTTTAGTCTCCACTCTGAGCTTGTTGCCTCTTAACTCATATACATACAGTACGCACATATACATAGACACAAACACACACACATTCAGAAAAAGGCACAAATGCAAACATCTATCTATCTATCTATCTATCTATCTATCTATCTATCTATCTATCTATCTATCTGAAGGGAAGCATTCCGATGGTTAGGCGATCCATTTGCTGTCAACAGCCGCTAAATGGAGGGCTGGGTATGCCGTGGTTGATGATGTGCAGACATGCGCTGAGACTGCGACATCTCCGGCGCTTCATAGACGACGGTGAACAGGTGTGGTCGCCGTTTGTGCGGCGCGCTTTCCCGCAGCTCGTCTCCTTAGCCGAACTGCAGTCGTGGATTAAAC
>NC_068982.1:60351489-60355745 GCF_001194135.2 Octopus bimaculoides | reverse complement strand
TCTCTCTCTCTCTCTCTCTCTCTCTCTCTCTCTCTCTCTCTCTCTCTCTCTCTTTCATTCTCTATTTTGCTCTCTTTTATTTTACTTTCCTTTATCTTCCCATCCCCATAATCATTGTCACCTTCAGCATTTTCTACCTCCATCGCATCATCATCATGATCATCATCAGCATTAGTTTGGTTTTCACCTTCACAATTATCAACCTTTTCCTTTCTCCTCCTCATCCTGCAAAGTAACTATGATGATGATGATGATGATTAAGATGATGGATCATCATCATCATCATCATCATCATCATTATTGTCAACCACCTAATCCTCCTAATCCTCTTTCCATGCATCACTATCATCATCATCATCATCAACATCATTGACATCATCATTATCACAATCGTTTATCATCTTTGTCATTATCTTTATTGATGTTTTTTTTGTTTTGTTTTACTTTTTATTTATATCAGCTTAATCAAATTTGTTCATCTCTTCATATCTGTTCAATTGATTTGTGGTATTTTTGTTAGTTTTTGTTTGTGTTTGCAATGTTTACCATACAATCACTCCTCCCCACCTCCTGACACACTCTCTGCTCTATGTACCTTAGTTTCTTAATTGTTTCTTCTTCTCTTTACTTCTTTCTTCAGTGCTCCAAGTTTATTCCATTTCATTTCTAACATTACAGAACATAAACTTTACTTACACACATTTTTTTTAGTGGTAAGAATTTGAAATAAATTTCCTCACTGCCCCCACACTATGTAGCTTTATGGAGACAGGTTCAATTCTAAACCATGTGATTTCAAGTTCTATTGCACTGTGTGGTACCTTGGTGTCTTCTACCATAATCCCAGGTGGACCAACACCTTTTAAGTAAAATTGGTTGATGGGAACTGTATGGAAGGCCATTCTAAATATGGTGGAATCTTCTATTACAAACGAAGTATGAGTGTTCAGTTTTTGTTGAATAATCTGCCTAAATGATTTGTTTATAGTGATCAAATGCTTGTGCTGCACATTAGTGCACTCTGTCCATCAAATTGACATTGCCTGTACAATTGCACAAAGGATGCAGAGCAATGTGATATGAAATGTTTTGCTTAAGAAATTGGGTATTTGATTCCTGATCCAGGGATATATATCATCAGCATCACCATTGCTCGATGGCATGGGCTGGATGGTTTGACAGGAACTGGCCAGTCATGGCATGGTCTATGGCTTCTACGGCTGGATGTCCTTCATAATGCTAAACCCTTTACAGTGTGCTGGGTCCTTTTTTACATGCCATATGTACTATGAAATTAAACAAATATTAAAAAAAAAAACATAGGAAATTATCCAATGAACTGTTTTAGCTTACAGCTGTTTCTTATTTCTTTATTGCCCACAAGGGGCTAAACATAGAGGGGGCGAACAAGGACAGAGAAAGGGATTAAGTCGATGACATTGACCCCAGTGCACACCAGGTACTTTATTTATCGACCCTAAAAGGATGAAAGGCAAAGTTGACCTCGACGGAATTTGAACTCAGAACGTAAAGACAGACAAAATACTGCTAAGCATTTCACCTGGCATGCTAACGTTTCTGCCAGCTTGCCACCTTACAGTTGTTTCTGCTATAAGATGCAGTGTTCTCAGAGCCACATGCTTGTGTATTATTGGGTGTAAATGCTTTCTCAAATAAACTTGCACTTTAATTTTGTAGTTTCAAGGGAGCAATAAGGTGATGCACAAGGACTCAGTTCTCAGTGCATTATATCTTACAGCAGAAGCAACTGTAAGCTGTAAGCATTGCATAATTTCCTGTTTCTTATCATTTATCTAATTTCATATTATCCTCTTTACTCAACTAATGCTTTATTCTGAACCATATGTATATTGTGTTCTAACACTAGGTTAATAGCATCACTATGCCTAAGCGAAATATTTATATATGTATATACATGTATATGTATATACATGTATATGTATGTATGTGTGTGTGTATGTATGCATGTGTATGTAGATATAGATAAATAGATAGGAAGATCGCTTTCATCAGATGATACATAACATTTCAAAACAATATAAGAACAGCACTTTACCATAGTGGGCCAATTGAACATGATTCCAGCCAAAACTGGATTGGAATGAGAGACACAGCAAAGCTAGGATGACTTTAAGAGGTTAGTTAGTGGGTAGAGTGTTCACAGTGATTTCTTTTAGTTATGATGTAATGATTTCAATGTAATGATTTCCAGCAGATTTCAATTAAAGAAATCTGCAGGAAACAGCTATAATGAAGTGACATGTATCCATCATTTTGTTATTTATCTATTTGTCCATGATACATCTCAATGGAATCCTGACCCATCGGATATTCTGGAGTATACCAAATAGTGTACAAACTATACAATGTATACCTTTGGATTAACCTGTAGGCTATTAAAATACTCATAAGGGTTAAATTCTCTGTATACACAGCCTGAATTTTTTTACTGGATGTGCTTTGGTATCCAGGATATTTGTTCAAGTAAGGGTGTTGTTTACAAGTTGATTTCGACCATACCTGGTGCCTATCATTTAAGTACGTGATTGCTTTGAATCCTTCATCCTTTTTATTGTGTATATATTACACACACATACACACACACACTCACACACATACACATATATCATTATAATCATCATCATTAACATTTAATGTCAGTTTTCCATGCTGGCATGGGTTGGATGGGTTGACAGGAACTAGCAAGGCCAGAGACCACACCAGGTTTCATACCCTGTTTTGGCCTGGTTTCTATAACTAGATGCATTTCCTAATGTCAATCACTTTACAGAGTGTACTGGGTGCATTTTACGTGGCACCATCACCAGTGCTTTTTACATAGCAATGCTTTTTATGCAGTACTTTGGTTTGAGGATCTCAGTTCTGTTGTGTGTGGATCTTCTTGAGTACAGCAATGTGCCATATATCTCAGTCCTCTGTCATCTCCTTTGAAAGGTTCAGCATTTTGAGATCAGCATACATATCCATACATACATATATATGTATATATATATATATGTACATATATATATGCATTAATATACATAAATAGATATATTTGTACGTATATATGTCTGTGTGATTATGTGAATGGTTACATTCCGTGTCTGAATAAAATAGTGCTGTTATTTTGATATTTTTTGTAAACTAATTGTGCTTCTGCACTGTCAAAAACAAGTGGAATATAAAAGCCACTTACTTGAAATGCAGTTTAGGGTCAGTAACAAGTGTAAAATAATTCCTCACTCATACCTATTCATACAACCCATACTAGTATACAAAAAAACAAAAATAAAACAGACATAAAATGATTACAAACAAACTAGACAGCTACTTATCTGATTCTGAAATTATTCTAATAAAGGGATTTGTTCGTCACACCATACAGTTACATAACGGGTTCTGAAAATTATTCTATATTGTTACTAGTTTTTCATTTCACAGCTTTCATGATCAACAGATTTTCTGTGATATTCATTTTAGAACTAATACTTGTAGATTAAGCATAAGTATGCATATCATTGTTGGTTTGATGAATCTCTATGTGAGCATGTGTTTAAATTTTAAGTAAATCAGCTTACAAGAGGATTACATCATTTACAATTAATTATTGTTTGAGTGTTTTATTTATTTATTTATATATTTCATTTATATTTTGTTATTTTTATCTTTTTTTTTATTTCCTATTTTCTATGAAATCAACTTGAGAAGCTAGAAACCAATAAACTGAAAACTGAGGAAACATAAATAAATGAAAATAAAACCGGAGAGAAGAATCATATATCAATATATATATATATATATATATATATATATATATATATATATATATACATACACACATATATATATATATATATATATATAGAGAGAGAGAGAGAGAGATATGCACATATATATGTACATGTGTATGCATGTATGTATATATGTTTGTATGTATGAATGTGTGTATGTATGTGTGTAAAGGAAAAACAAAAATAAAACATTGTTTGTTTGCTTTTTTTTTGCAACAAATTAAGCTTACACATAGTTAATTATTGATCACTTAGTAATGGTTATGTGTTCTTTTATCTTGTTTATATTCTGTGTGTGTATAAGCTTGTATATGCATATATATACACACATACATATGTATACATACAAGCATACTTTCATACATATATATATTGCATTATATTATATTGTATTATGTGTGTGCGTGTATACATACATACATATATATATATATATATATA
>NC_068982.1:60348245-60351275 GCF_001194135.2 Octopus bimaculoides | reverse complement strand
ATATATATATATGTGCATATAGTTTATATATGCTACATATACATATATACATATATACACACATATATATCTAAGTAGATATATGTATATGTATATATATATGTGTGTGTGTGTTTATGTATATATATATATATTTATATATACATGTGTGCACACATTCATGCAAAGACACCCACTCAGTTGCTTGTATGTAGATATGTATGTTTGTATGTATATCTGAGTTTTGCTGGTGTGTGTGAGAGCAATGGGCATGTGCATGTATGGAGGTGTGGTATGTTTGCATGCACTGCTAATTATTCTTGGGAAACTTAAATATTCTGTGATTTAAACAAGTGCAATCAACAGAAATATAAAAACAACTGAAAAACATTAAATTATATTGTTTATTTGGTTTTGATTAGTTTCATTATCTGAGAATATTCTACTTTTTGTAAGTTTATTATTATCATTATTATTATTATTATTATTATTATTATTATTATTATTATTGTCGCCATCGTCGTCGTTGTAGTTGTTGTTGTTGTTGTTGTTGTTGTTATTATTTTAATTTTATTTTGTTACTGATTTCACCTATTAGATGAGATCAACCAGAAACTTCAGATGTCAGATTTTATTTGTTTGTTGTTGTTGTTTAGTCCTTTAGTCAGGTTTGATGAAGAAGACCTACAATCAAAGGAGTTCCAGCCATGACCATCCTGCATTTTTGTATATCTAGGACTACTCTACTCAATTGAAGACTTCAATTTGTATCATCGGTGGCTATCTCAGTGTCAACAACGTTTCACCCACTAGCTTGTGTACTTTACCTGAGTGGGACAGTGACGACTAGATTATTAGTCTTATATCTGGAAGGGCTCCATCTTTGGCATCTTTTTAACCACAGCCACTTTGAGCTGGTTTTATTTGCTATGGCTTTCTTCATTTGCTTGGATTTCAGACCAGTCTTGTGTAGGGAATGGTGTACTAATCTAACTGGAAAGCCATGAGAACCAGACAGAAAAATATGGATCAACCAGAGCAATTTGAGTCCTGTGTGGGGTTCCATCAGCAACTGAACATCCTCCTTAACAGTTTACAGAAACACTAATTATGAAATACCTATTTCTAAAGGCTTAAATAAATCATATAGACCAGTTTTCTTACTTAACTCTCACTTGGCATCTAACTTGATGAATAAATTATTTGTGTGTTAATAATATTTTGCGTCAGAACTATACTGTACTTCAGAATATATCAATAGATTTTAAACCCACAATACTGTATGTATAAACAGCTGAGAGAACCTTGTCCATATATACAATATGTTTTAGATAAAGTAAAAAGAGAAATCAGTTGAACTAGTTTCAACCCTACTTTTTTTCTTTTTGAACATTAGAGTGTTATCTTGGACAAGTGACCATGTTGTGATTCCTTTGTTGACCTGTTTAGTTGGTGAGTTGGTTGTTGATTGTTGAATGTAATTAATGATTCTTGTATGAGCATAATACACACAAATGAGGGGCTTGGTTGGAAAACCGTCACACCTCATGACTTCCCATCGAAGTAAAAGTCACTGCAAAGTCGACAAAGCACACCACGGCGGCCTGTTGATAGCACCGGTGTTGTTCCAGGACTCAGCGTAGGGTGAAAATCTGATCATGCAGCCTCTTCCTCCTTAAAAACTGCATTGGTTTGGCTGGGTTCTTTTGTCTTGAAAGCATTTTAGGAGAATTATGAAGACCTATGATGCAACATCAGTAAGGTTTATGCCCCAATGGTTACTGCAAACATGCCTCTCACCTTTCTTGTAAAATGGCAAAATGATTGCGGCACTTCAGTCTTGTGGGATTTCTTTGGATTTCCAGATGTGCAATGGAGAGGATTCCAATTTCTTTACTGTTTGCCAAAGTTGGATCCTATTACCCACTCTTTTCATTTTCATCATTGATTGGATACTCAACCAAAGTCTAGATGGTCTCTCCAGGGCCAAGGCAGGATGTGGTTTTTGGTCACTGACTGTGTCTTTGCTGACGATGTTGCTATCCTAGGGGAGTCCTATGGTGACATCCAGCATGTTCTTGACGGGATAAACCTTTCTGTCACAAGAATTGGAACGAAGATCAACGCCTTGAAAATGAAGGTTCTCTCAGCCAACATACCCCCTCCCCCCTCCAATAATCACTATTCATCATTTTCTTTGACTGCGCATCTCAGACTGTGTTTCAAACTGACAACGTTATGCTCACTGTGGTCACTCATCTCTTGAGGGAAACTCTTCTGATGAGGAGACTATGGTGGTTTGGCCACACATTGCAGCACCCCCATGATGAACTCATGCCAAAGGCAATAGGACCAGATACTCCACTGGGTTAGTGTAAGTGGTGAGGTGGTCTGCTAAAAAGGTGGCTCACAACAGTCAAGACGGATATAGAGCTCATTTCCAGTCTTTGAGTCTTTCACATTCATCGTTGAAACTGGGAATGGTTGCAGCTCACTGCAGGATTGGTCACAGACAAAAGAGAGAAATTAAGCCAAGTCAAACTCTTGATGATTCTCATTCTACCCAAGTTACTCCTCCTGATCAAACTTTGATCAGGAGCAAAATGGTAACTATACTGACAACAGTAATACATCTACTTTAGATCTGTGAACCAAAAATTGTTCAGACTTCAGTTTATAGCATGTGTATAAGTATGCGTGTGTGTGTGTGTGTGTGCACGTGCGTGTGTGTGTGTGTAATTGTTTAAGTATGTATGTAAGAAAATCTGTGAGTGTGAGAGCATGTGTGCATAATTCTGTATGTAAGTAAATGTGTATATGAGTGTGTGTGAGTATGTGTGAATATGTGTATGTGAGATGGGTGCATGAGAATACGTGTGTGTGTGTGATGTGTATAATTGTTTGAGTATCTAAATAGTGAATGTATATGTAAATATGCCTGCATGTGTGTGAATATGTGTGTGTATGTGCACATGTAAACAATAGTGTATGTATGTGTGGGTGAGTATGCGTGCGTGTGTGTGAGTGTATGTGTCAGTGTGTGCAGATGTG